>NC_041365.1:10457436-10657436 GCF_900634415.1 Cottoperca gobio | reverse complement strand
AGAAATGCTTAAAAACCAGACTCATACCAAACACTTGTCTGCAGCATCTCACATAGGCACAGACTATTTATGATGCAAACACAAGAACAACTAACAGAGGCAAAGCAAGAAGGACTTTAATGAGAACATATACTATACTATAGTGTGTGTGTGTATATATATATATATATATATATATATATATATTAGAGATATATATATATATATATATATATATATATATATATATATATAAGATCATATATATAAATATATAATATATATATTATAATAATATAAATATATATATATTATTATATATATAAAATATATAATATATATAATATATACTATAGTATGTATATATAAATATATATAAGGTAATATATATAAAATAAAAAATCTAATAATCAATAATATATATATAATATCTCTATATATATCTCTCTATATATGTCTATATTATCTATATATATATATCAGTATCTATTCATCTCTAGTTATATCTATATCATATATATATCTATATATAAATATATATATATATAGTATATATATATATATATATATATATATATATACTATAGTGTGTGTAAATAGAGTTTAAGTAAAATTCTTAACACAGAAATGCTGTGAGATTGATCGAACTGGTTAAGTTATATGAAGATAACATGACAATTGTGTAACATTATATTGGTGACACTAACTGAACATTTCACAACCACTGCATTATTGGACAGAACAATGCATTATCTCAAAGTATTGGCTGCAAGTGTCCTACTTAGATGCTGCAGAGCAATAACTGCCTTTTCAAATCATTGCAGACAGGCCACCAGCAGTATTTGTCAATGCAGGTGTTTGGATCCTGTAGATATACATTCATTTATTTTGTTTGACTTGACTGAACAAACTGGATTACACCTTTGTTGTTTTGACTTTGCACGTCAGCCACCATGTTTACCTATTCAAAGCACTCAGGTGTAAAGCCCATGTGAAACCTTCATATTTTTCATAAGTAAACTTTTCCAGGAAGGCTTCCTGCTGACTCAAATCGTCATCAAGTTTTATTTTTATATTATTTTTGTTCCGGTTTACTTAGCAACTGGATTATGAATAACATCCCAGCAGTGTTTTTAATGGACCTTTCCTAATGGTATTATCATGTTGCCTAGCGAGAGATTTATAAAAGAGCCAGCAAATAATTTTTCCTTTACCAAATGGGAGTCTCGAGTTTCCAATTGATAAATCATTTGTGTCTGCCAGTGCATCTAACCAGCTATGTGAATAGAAAACCCCCGGTCAAAGAAATGTTTTTTATAGACCAATACCTTTAATTACGCAAATTCCAAATTTAACCACTATACTAGCAAAAAAGGCCTGAGTTCAAGCTACTCTATGGGTTGACTGACAGAGGAAGCTGAAGAGAGGAGGGTAAATATAGTACTTACATTAGTCAGGTGGGCAATGAATGCTAATGTTGATCTGTGTGTGCTGGATGTCTTACTGTCTGCTAACACATTCATTATGTCATAATATGTCAATGTTCTGTTTACAATACATATAGTGTATGTTGTTAATCAGGGAATGTATGTGATATTTCAAGAGTTACATGAATATGTGGTAACTCCACTTGCTGTGGCTGCAACAAGAGTTTTTATTTTGATGAGCTTGAATAACAGGTTACAGGATTCAATTCCAAAGGGAAATGAAAGCAGAGATGTGAATGAATCCACAACATAAGACCATCAAAACGCTGGGAACAATAGATGGAGCAAACAGCCTGACACTTTTGAAGGAAGCTGCTATTGGCAGACCAGGTGCTTTTTTAGGTGTTTTTTTTTTTTTTAAGGAAAGTCACAATTCACACTGTATTCCCCTTCTGATAAATGTGAGCTACTTATTCTGAAATGCCTTCTGGCTCTTTTCCACCACATGCTGCCAGGAAAGAACAGGAATTATTCATTCATACTGTAAAGTTGCCAGTTCCTAGATCGTTTGAAGTTGTCATGGTGACATTGGAAGAAAAACGATGAACTATTACATTGCTTTTGCAATTGAACATGTCAATATTCCACATATCGATAACAGATATCAGAGGGCAGCGAAGAAGGTTTTAGTGAATGAATCATCAGGAAGCTCCCGCTTTGTCGGTTGTAATGTTCCAGTACTGCGAGGGCACACTGATGTCATTATGACATCTTCAGGAGATTCCATGGCAAACTTCAGAAGGTCGTCTTCCCCTCCCACAGTCTATCTGTCTCTTTCCCTGTTTCAAGTGATGCTCCACACTACGTATGCTCCTCCTCGCCGATTGCCTCATTAAAACGTAATCACTGTACCTCCACGCGGCCCTCGCCATGACAACAATCAAATCAACCTTTCTCAGTTTTCCTGTCTTTCTCTCCCTCATATTTGTTGTCAACCCTCCACATATTAATATATAATAAAAACTAATTGATAGCGACAATTCATAACAGAAGTTTTCTCAAGAAACGTATAATAAAGAGAAGATCTAGACTGTAATCTAGACCCAACATAACATTCCCTCATGAGCATGCAGGGCGACACCTTGAACAAGCTCAGACATTAGGGGTACAAATAATGTTTATGTTTATGTTAATTAGTCGTATCATTGTGGATGACCTCAAGATGCTCATTCTGTTTACAACATAGGACTTTTTATTTGCTACACTTTTCAGACAGTTCATAAAACTTAGTTTAGGTTAAAGGTACAGTATGATGAGTGGTAACCTGCCCTCTTTACTCTTCTCCACCTACCGCTCACTTCAACCCGGTAAGCCTTTGCCTGCCCTCACACTGCATAGTAGGCATCTCATGAAGGAGACCCACACATAAGACCAAATATAGTTAGCACACATCTATGACGAATCGCACAACAAACATAAAGACACCTAATGATAAATGTATAAATGGAGGAGGGTGAGAGGGATTTTTTTTTTTTTTAGATGCTTCACCCAAGAACTGAATCTGTCTTTGTATAGATGACTCTCCTACACACATTCTGCTTTTGAATAACTCGCATGAGTGTGTGTCGGGGGAGGGATTCCTAGGTGACTATTTTAAGTATGTGCATCATATAAATCACCAACTGAAAAAAAAAGAAGCTGGGGTACGTAATGTAAATGATCTGTTGACCTGCAGCAAGTAGGATGTCATGAAATAAACATGAATGGTGCACATGGCTGTTTTTATCAAATACACTGTTTCCAGGTCACAATAAAGGAGAACAACTATTTTGGCCCCTTGAGGATACAAGTAATTATGTTAATTGGTGGTACTGTTAAATTAGTTTATATATTTCTCATTAACCTTGGTGAATTTGATGGGTTCTGATTTGTAGTTTTTACAGTTGGCATATAATGAAAGAAAATGCATCAGAAAGGGCTGGAATGAGCACGTGCCGTCTGTGATATATAGACATGAGCTTTCCCCAATTTTACAAGAGGTACTAATTCTAAGAAGGTTTTGAGCATACACTGGGAAATTGACTATATTTGGTATTAATACACAAAAAAGTCCTAAAAAAAACCGTCACATTTTTGGGAATTGCTGTTGGTGTACGCTATTGTCCGGACATTTAATGCAGTAAGGAAATGGAAGAATTGCTCACAGCTTCATGCAGTAAAGTTTAAATACATTTGAGGTGATGGTGTGAAAGCTGGAAAAAGAATCAAACATTTGGCTTTTTCTTCAAGTTCAACCAGTGGTGGTGTTCCAAGGTTGTATTTATTTTATTAGAAAATGGACCAATAAACCAGTTTTAAGCTGATAGTGTACATTGCCTAAACTCTGCCATTAATTCAACTTCAGCAACTCTTTTTTTAATGCACATCTTCTTATTTTGTTCTCGGGCCCTCGGGCATTTGAGACAGTCAGACCCATTATGAGTAATTTGCCAATCACAGATGCATCAGATGTTAATTTGGCAAGCACAGACTAATTTGCACTCCCAACATTCATTAAAGGAATGACACATCATGTTCTCATAATGCCACAATCTGTGGTTCACTGCTGGTTAAAGCAGATGGGAAAGTAACTGTTAAATGTTGCATTTTATGCACTGAGCACTGCTTATCTCGAACTGCAGAGACATGTTCTCTACATCCACAAATGTGAAAAGTGTGATCTTACTGACAAATTCGGGTAGGCTCTTTGCCAAAGGATAACCGTGGCAGAGAATGGACTCCTGTCTGACGTCCCAGTGCTACCTTAGGGCCCAATCCGACAGAGAGCTTTTTAGCAGCTGCAAAAGCGCATATTATTGTTTTCACCTTGTGGATCTGTGTGTGTGTGTGTCATCATAGCTAAAAGTGCTCCTGGAGACACATACTGTAGCAGGAACTACCATTTTGAGTACTTCACGAGCTGTATATATTTTACAACTTTACAGGTTTTAGTTGAGACCAAAATGAAGGTTTAGTTTGTAGGCAGACGTGGTCCAAGGAACTTTACGGCCCCACTTTACTGGCCTGGCCAATTTAGCCATCACAACACTTTGCAGATGTGTAGTTTAATACAAAAAAGACAGAGTTTGAAGATAAGTGTGGTTCGGGCAAGGACGCTGAAAGTAGGGGGGTTAGAAGAGGCCAACGAGTGTGAAGCGTTGAACTTATGGTTTGTGTTAAGCTAACGTTAGCTACCTTTCAACACCTAGGCACGCTGCAAGTCATATATGAATAAGTTGTAGCATCAATTACTTTTATACATATATACATATATACATATATATACATACATATATACATATATATACATACATATACATACATATATACATACATATATACATATATACATATAGATACATACATATATACATATAGATACATACATATACATACATATACATACATATATACATATATACATATATATATATATACATACATACATATATACATACATACATATACATACATATATACATATATATACACATACATACATACATATACATTATATATATATATATATATACATATATATATATATATACATATATACATATATATATATACATACATATATATATATATATACATATATTATATATGTATGTATATATATATATATGTATATATATATATATATATATACATATATATATATATACATATATACATATATATATATACATACATACATATATATATATACATATATATATATATACATATATATATATATATATATATATATAATATATATATATATATATATATATATACATATATATATATATACATATATATATATACATACATACATATATATACACATATATATATATATATATATATATATATATATATATATATATATACATACTATCATACATACATATATATACTACATATATATATATATATATAATACTATATATATATATATACATATATATACATACATACATACATACATACATACATACATACATACATACATACATACATACATACATACATACATACATATATATATATACATACATACATACATACATACATACATACATACATACATACATACATAACATAATAAAGAATTGTGCCCAAAACACCAAATTTAACAGCCCTGCTTATCATTTACACCTGAATCCTTGTAACACTAACGAGTCACATGACACCAGGGCGGGAAAACAACATCATTGGGCACAATTAGGACATGTTCACTATGGGGTGTACTCACTTTTGTTGCCAGCTGTTTAGACATTAACAGCTGTGTACTGAGTAATTTTCAAAGGACAATAAATCTATACTGTTATTCAAGCAGCACACTGACTACTTTAAGTTATATCAAAGTTTCAGTAGGATAATGTTATCCCCTGAAAGGATATAACAGAATATTTGCAAAAATCTAAAGGGTGTACTCACTTTTGAGATATACTGTATTACATTAGATTGTTGATACCAATTGAAAAAATGACAGAGACATACTGAAGATACAGAAACTTAATTTGGCTTAAAAACATTTATTGATTATTTAAAATGGTTCTTGTTTTTGTTAAATAACATACAGTACTTAAGGAAAATGATATTTGTTACTGTCCATTGCTGACCCTGATTTTGTCAATGTACCAGTTTTAGATGCACCTTTATGCGTCACTGACGTACAGTAGTGCGGCTTCATTTGAATTGCATCACTGCATTGTCTTACTTTGCAATTTGGCTGTTCGAT
The DNA here is from genome assembly GCF_900634415.1 of Cottoperca gobio. NCBI lineage: Eukaryota > Metazoa > Chordata > Actinopteri > Perciformes > Bovichtidae > Cottoperca > Cottoperca gobio. The sequence continues at coordinate 10,651,259 of NC_041365.1, read as the reverse complement.
ATTACAAGAGGTAGCAGAGTTTACTGCAAATTTGTGAATGACTAAAATGTTTTTCATCAGGAATGACTAAAGAAAAACTAACAAATAACTATTTAATGATGAACCTTGCACTTGCTAAGCAGACTGCAGTGGGAGGAGGTCGGGTAATGCATTCAAACAGAATGTCTGTTGTCGTAAGCAGCGTCAGATACATGGAAACTAACCTGGGATTGTGCATGTGAACGTAGGAGGAGACTTTTTGGGGATCACCTGCGGAGGTGCAGAGTTCCAACAGATGGTAATGTGTCTGGTGCTGCGGGCGGTGAGCAAGAAATCCCTTTATTGCCATGACGACGCTGTGCACCTTCGTAAGGAATGGCGTCAACCAGGTCCCCGAGCCTCACAGCAATATTGTTTTCCTTGTAAATCTTGCCCTTCAGCTTGAGTCATTTTATGATGTTAGCGTCAGGAACAATGGATGAGAGGAACACAGTCCTCTGTGGTCTGATTAGACCACTTATCACCAGTGGAGGAATGGCTGTTAATGCAGTCCTGATCAATAACAAACAGCTTTTCACTTTTCATTTCCAGAGTTTTCATAAACCATTATGGACTAATCCTGGATAAATCTATTATATTCTCTCTTAATCTCCTTTAAAGTGATATATTCCTGATTGGGCTGCAATATGAAAAATGTGTGGAAGTAAAAGTGAGAGACAGTGGATTTATGGGAGACAGTGATTTCCCACCTTTTTCCTTCATTATACATCAAACCTGCGCTCCCCCTGCTTGCTCACTACTTTGTGTACAGTGGTTGTTACCAGTATGTAGAACCTCTCATCAATTCATTCATTTAACTGTGTAATCAGAGACTGTCATCTCTCAGATGAGTTGTGGTCTCAGGGAGTCTGTAGGTGGACAAGAGCCTCTTTGATACCTGTGGCTCAGTAACCTGCGTCCTTGAGTGGGTCCCTCTTAATTATTCTCAGGGATGGCACAAGGACACATTGACTCTTATCTTCTTTGTACTTTTAAATTCATGCTAATCCTAACAAACTACAGTACAACAAGTTTTCTAAATTGCCACCATCAGGTAGTGTTTTTAGGTCTGTAGCTCCCTCCAGTAATGAACACAATGCCGAGGTCATGTTTTAAAATACGGGGTTTTATTTTCATCCTTAACATCCTAGTCAACCCGTGAAAACTGGGTTAAAACAGAAAACATAGAAGTGAACAATAATACATATGTATGCATATGAAATAGATATCAATGCCGCTAAATCACATAAACGGCACACAATTAACACTTAGCACATAGCACAAGCTAACACATACAATCATGTAGCACGTGGCGTGTAGCATTCGTATACACACATAACATTCAACTCAAACGCAGTTGCCCAAACATTATACAAACATACATCGTAGGCTGCTTGTCATCTAGAGGGACTGATGTCTTAAACTGCATTTATTGAGCTCACGCTGTGCCGCGATCACCAAGTGCATCGATTAAATAAACCACAATTAGCCACAAAAGTGCAGTACAACTACATAAACAGGGGAAACGTGCAGACAGTTACAAGGTCATTTTCTTGAAGTTGTGTGTTTTTTTCAGACATGGAGATTAAGGACATTTAGACAAATTGCCACATAAAAAAATATTTGTCTGGAAAACAGCGGTGAGTTAAATAGTGTATTGATATCAAGTAAAGTAAGAACAGTGTTTTCCGTCCTCACACAGGCTGCAACACTGAGGATCTAATTTATTAATTGAAGCATTATTTAAAGACCATTGTGCTCCGCTTCTCAAGAAAATCTCCCAATGCATCTTCTCATCAGTATTTTTATTTATTACATAGTTAATGTTGTTGCTCATAACAATTAATGTACACATATAGACTGTTACATTATACATTAAATTGAGACTTCAGAATAAGTTTTTTTCTAAATCTCCTAAATTTCAAAAATTCTAAAATGGTCTCATTCACAGTTTTTCAGTTTATTTGACGTATTTTCTTTGGGCATAAGAGATGATACTTTTGGGATGTATTTAACCGTGTTCTGCTGCAGCCTGTATGTTAATCTAACAGCATTTAATTCAGACAAGAGAGTTACGATGTCATGCGTCATCATGCCTTTTATGTAAAAGTGACTCAAGCTTTAGTCATGAGACAGACATGTAAGATTGCCATCATGTATGATAAGAGGGTAAAATAGGCCTTCCTGAGTCGTAATCATCTAATCATGTGGGATAAACTAAATAGACAGACAATATGACAATATAAGTGAAGTATTTCTTTCTTTAAACATTTATTTCTCCAAGAGTTTGGTGCACATGAACCGAAAACATACATTTTAATCATCATCTTCCTTTTTCAAAATGCTTATTGGACCTTTGAATGTCAAGACAAGGGGTGAGTTGGATCGAGTCTCTCACAGTAACATTTAGACACCCCCACAAGACCATCACACTCTGCCTGGTGACTGCATATTCAGTAGACTCAACCTTCACACTCACTTGTAGAACCAACACCCTTCCCACCCTCAGACTAACACTTTAAACTCAGTTCAGGTTCCCCTCATTCTGAACTGTGGATGATTGCAAATTTGATCATCCAATTTGTTATCTGTCATATTGTGTAATTTCTCCACCTTATGTCTGACTCGTTTGACCTCTGCCGTGTTTCATTATTCTCTGCATTCATGCACACTCTTGCACTCGTAAACACACTCGTAGTGCAGATTTATACACACACACAAGACACTTTTTAACCTTTGGTAATCACTGAAGCTCATTGCAAAGCCTGCTCAGACTGTCTGGGGTTTTGGTAGAGATGAACAGAAAGCAGATGGCTCGAGTAGAAGATAGGAATCTCTCAGGGAGCCCGGAAAGCACGGCTGGTAAACAAGCTGGCAGGGGCAAAAAACTTTTGAACTTTTGCTGAAATTGTAAAAAAAAGAAAAGATTTCTGGTATGAAAATCTCCTCAGGAACATACAATTGCTTTGTTAAAGATCTCCACCAACCACATCTCACCAGCTACCCACTATTTCAACCCTAAGACTATATTACTGTATCCCAATTTGTTTGAGTATTTTATCAATTATATAAGTTGTAATACCCCTTTACTCACTAGATACATTGGGGCTGATTGTGAGTGAGGAGCAGCTGGGTCAGGAAGGATCCACTTGTTTAACCATTATTCTCTGATCTCTTGTCAATGTTTTATTAATTTTTCATGCATTTAAAGAATTTACAAAAATGCAACATAATCACAATATCAAAGTGTGTGTTGTCATCTAAAGATGCCTCAATCTCTCAAACCCACATGACAACCATCATCCGCTGCTCCGAGTGTTCATCAATCCAGAATTCATTGTTGCAATCACAAACTTGGATGACAATAGTTGTTTGGCAAACAGTTTATTATTGATAAAAACATTTTCACGGCTTCAATAAACATGGATATAACTCGTTTTCAGGTGATATCTCGCACTAAATTAAAGAAGAAATTACGAAAGTGAAGCAGTCATTTTGTGAATTCGCACTCTGTTAGGTGAGTCAAATGTTGCAAGTACATTACTCAGCGATCAGACTGCTGCAATTCAGCTAATTCATACATTTGATGATAAATGCAGTTAAATCATATCAGGATTCAATGTAGACACAAATCGGATACAATAAATGAACAGCACATTCAAATCAAATCAAATCAAATCAAATGTATTTGTATAGCCCAATATCACAAATGATACATTTGTCTCAGTGTGCTTTACAGACTGTACAGGTTACGACACCCTCTGTCCTTAGACCCTCGCATCGCACAAGGAAAAACTTCCTAAAAGAAACCCCATAATTAAAGGGGGGAAAATGGAAGAAAGGAGAGCAGGGAGAGCAACTGAGGAGGGATCCCTCTCCCAGGACGGATAGACGTGCAATAGATGTCGTATGTACAGGATAAACAACATAGTACAAATACAACATTTGACAGAAATTATGTTGTGTTGAAGAAAGAGAAAGTATGGATGAATCCAGGAAAATGTCAAAAAGGTTTCCCGGTGTCCAGCAGGACCAGGGCAGCAGGCGCAGCCACGATTCCTGATCCTGACGTAAACTTTATCAGTGGCAACCTGCCACATGAGAGACAGAAACTCCGGGGATGATACCCCAGATGATGGGTTAGTAACATACATTTACAGAAATGCATACAGATAGAGAGGGAGAAGAAGAGAGGGAGGGGAGGAGAGAGGAAGAGAAGGAAGAGAGCAGGGAGGTGTCCCCCGGCAGTCTAAGCCTATAGCAGCATAACTAGGGGCTGATCCAGGGCAAACCTGAGCCAGCCCTAACTATAAGCTTTATCAAAAAGGAAAGTCTTTAGCCTACTCTTAAATGAGGAGCGTGTGTCTGCCTCCCGAACACAAACTGGAAGCTGGTTCCACTGGAGTGGAGCTTGATAGCTGAAGGCTCTGGCTCCCATTGTACTCTTAGAGACTCTAGGAACCACAAGTAACCCTGCAGTCTGGGAGCGTAATGCTCTAGTTGGTTTATAAGGTACTATGAGATCTTTAAGATATGCTGGAGCCTGACCATTAATTGCTTTGGAGGCGTTTAGGGCCAAGTATAATAACTTCAGTTTTGTCTGTGTTTAACATCAAAAGGTTGCTAGACATCCAAGTTTTTATGTCCTTAAGGCATGCTTGAAGTTTAGCCAATTGATTGGTTTCATCTGGTTTAATTGATAGATATAATTGGGTATCATCCGCATAGCAATGAAAGTTTATAGAGTGGTTCCTTATAATATTGCCCAAAGGAAGCATATATAAGGTGAATAGAATCGGTCCAATTACAGAACCCTGACGAACTCCAAGACTGACTTTGGCTGTCATGGAGGATTTATCGTTAACACATACAAATTGAGATCGCTCAGATAAATAGGACTTAAATTCATTCAGACTGCTTTGGTGAGCACATTAGATGCCTTTAACATGAAAAGGAGTTTGCCGAAGGCCCCGTGATCTACACAACACGTGGATCAAAAAGAACAGGCACTTCAATGTCTGACTCCCACACATCCTTACTGGCCTCACAAAACCAAACACTAGACAACTACCTTTGTTTTCTTATCATTATTATGTGTGTTTGTCGGGTCAGCAAATGCAGTGTGTGGGATAGATGGGCTTCCTTAATGTTTTCCACTGCAAATTATATTCATTATGCAATTTTTCCTGCCTAATTATGATTGTGAAGAATCATAGTGGCACAGAGTGACTAACACTTTGTCTCTCTATGCATCTCCTTCTCTCCTGTCCTCTCAATTCTAATATGACCTCTCTTTCTACCCATCTTCTCTCTCGCCACCTCCTTTTGTTGATCCCTCTCTCATAACTACTTGATGTCCAGCTTGCTGTACCCAAACCTCTCCCAGAGCGACCAGACCTAATAACAAAGAGTGGGCAGCCATGTGGACCTTGTTGATCTCTCGTCTGGAAAACACTTCATATGCATATTTTGTACTCACACATCAGGCCATGTGATGAGTCAGAAGCGGGGGAAACACAGTGCCCATCAATGTCGGTGAAGTGGACAGAGCAGAGGATGAGAGGGGAGAAACAGGTACGGCCACAAGTTCAACCGGCTGGGAGGAGAAGGAGAGTCAGCTGGACTGAGATCAAACCAGGAGCGTCTAAATCAGACCTGGGCATTGCACGGCCCGCGGGTCACATCCGCTGGCCGGCCCTGTCCGGCCCGCGTGAGGACAATCGTAAATTATAACATATATGAAAAAGTATATATATATTTTTAAACAGCACCCTTTTCAAAATAAAAGCAACACCATTGTATTGCGTGCATGGTGTAAATAGCTTTCTAACTGTGTTGCTATTATTTTGAAAAGGGTGCTGTTTTTCTTTATTTATGTATGCGTGCCGCGCGCGTGAACAGCTACAGGTAATGCTGGCCGGCTAGCCCTCAAAATGTCCGCTCACGCCAAAATAAGAAAGATTGATACAGAATGCCGAGTTTTTAAGAAGACATGGACTGCTAAGTATTTATTTACAGAAGTCAAAGGTAAAAGCCGTGTGCTTAGTTTGTGGTGCGCAGCTCGCTGTGTTCAAGGATTACAATTTGAGTCGCCGTTCAAGAGCTTGTCTGATGAAGAGCGGGAAAAGGAGTCGGGTGCTTTGCTAGCTAAACTGCAAAACCAACAAGGACTTTTTACAAAACATTGCACATCCAGAGATGCAGCTGTCAACACAAGTTATGTCTTATCCCACAAAATCGCTAGAAAAAGTAAACCGTTTTCTGACGCAGAGTTTATCAAGGAGTGTTTGGTGGATTCTGCATCACCCGGAGAAAAGGAGGCATTTGAGAAGCCATGCACTCAATGAATGGGACAACAACAGGGAGTGATGTGTTCATGGAGGTAAATGCATGTGTGGACAAGTTGGGACTGAAATGGGACAAGCTGGCAGGCGTGACAACGGATGGTTGTCCAAATCTGACTGGGAACAATGTTGGACTTTTGAAGAGAATGCAGTATAAAGTGACAGAAATGAACCCTGAACAGAAATTGGTATTTTTGCATTGTATTATACATCAGGAAGTGTTGTGTAAGTCAGTTCTACAAATTAACCATGTTGTTGATGTTGTTACTAAAATAGTTAACTTCATCAGGGCAAGAGCTTGTTTGATGTCAAGCACTGTGACACACAGTTTGTTGCACTTTTGGAGGAAAATGAGACTGAACATCGTGACATAGGCTACCAGAGTGGGACCTGAGAGAAGAGATTCAAGACTTCTGTGTGAAGAAAGGAAAGACGTCCCACAGCTTTCAGATGCAGACTGGATGGCAGACCTTGGTTTTACTGTAGATGTGACAGCACTAATGAATTAACTAAATGTCAAACTGCAATGCAAGGGCCTTTTTGCGCATGAAATGTACAGCGCAGTGAAGGCTTTCATGAGAAAGTTGCAGCTTCTCAAGCCAAATGGAGGACAACATTCTCACCCACTTGCCAACACTGAAGGAAGCCACACCATCAGCTGATCACCTCCAAAGGTACTTATCCATGTTAGAAGCACTGCATGGTGAGTTTTGGAGGCGATTTCAAGACTTTAAAACAGTTGAGAATGAAATGCACATGATTTTTCCCCATTTACATGCAATGTGGATGATGCACCCAGTGATGTTCAGCTTGAACTCATTGACCTGCAGTCTGACACACTTCTGTCAGAGCACTTTAGGTCCGTCTCACTGCCTGAGTTTTACTCTTCCCTGAAGGAGGAGAACTTTCCACACATGAGGAGACATGCTCAGAAGATTCTGGTCCTCTTTGGATCTACCTACATATGTGAACAGACATTCTCAGTGATGAAGTTCAACAAATAAAAAAAAAGACTGGATGTTTCTCACTGAACAAGTAAAGTGAACTGAAAAACATCAAAAGCACTTATTGCTTTTTGTATAAAGTTGATTACTTGCTTATCTTTACATACTGTAAAACACCTTTTCAGTATTGGTTTGTGAAGAATACTGATGTCATGATTGTTTTTACTGTTTATTACTTCACTAGGAGTATTTTCCTATTTGACCCACTCCACAATTTCATATATTTATTGGAAGAGAATATCTTTATTCTTTTGATTACCAGTAGCAGCGAATCAAAATATATAATGTACTGCTTTTTACAATGGGAGAAAATGAATATTGAGCAGAATTAAGTTCAATGTATTGTTGATTTGACCCTCCAACACAGCTCAGGTTTCTCATGTGGCCCCTTGTAAAAATTAATTGCCCCCCCCTGGTCTAAATGGTTGATCAAAAAGATCAGTTGCAATTTCCTCATCATTAGTGTCGTGGATATTTATCGCTCACAACATTGTGGTATGAAACAGAGGAATCATTAAAGCACAGACACAGATCTAGTTTAACAATTATTATTTTGTTGCAACACAAACAATAATTATGAGAACACTACCTGCTTCCAAGCACAGCCAAGTAGAGCTTCAAGTCATGAAGAGAATCTAGCCCTTATATAGGAGCTGTTTTGAGCACACACACTTTCTGAAAATCAACCTTTCAATCATCAACATTTACTTTTCCAGAACCTATATGGCGCCATGGCAATCTAAACAATGTGGAGGTCATCTTCTCATTCCTTTAACTTCCTGAGGGCTTGGGCCTCATGTTATGTCTTCAGATATGAACATATGGTATATATCATTAGTAAACTTAATGAATAAGACATTGATTATTAAGTCTATCTTAACATTAGCATCAACACATGCGCGGCGTACTGAGGTAATATGATACACAGGGTCCATCATAGCCATGTTCATGGTTAAAGGAAATATTTGACTTTCACAGAATAAGAAGACAAGATCAATACACTCATGCCTGCATTAGAGGTGTGCAGAGACGTCAGTATCTGTATCTGTTCAACCAACACAATTATCTGTCTGTGTATCTGTATTGGGAGAGGAGTGTGGCCTTGGTTTATACGTTAGGTTACTTCGGGGAAAAGTATTTTCTAGCATAATCTTCCTAACCTTACCTTTTATTGTAGTCATCAATAAAGAAATTACTCACAAACAGACATGTCAATCATGCCCCCCCCCACCAAATAATAACAAGCAACTTTAGGTAGAAGAAATATCGTCCATCAAATTAATTGTGCTTTCCCAGATGACGGATTTGGATTTGAGAACATTCTTAGTCTGTAGCAATGTCACGATACTAGTGTCGATATATATTATAATAATGATTGAGCATTATTATTATTACAAATCAAATATACTTTACATTAGATCTACTACTTATGATTTTCCAGGTTGTAATACTATATGCTTTCAGAATGACCTCCCGCTTTCAGGCAGCCGTTGGTTTCCATTTATTTCAGTTTGCGAGGAAATTGATCATGCAGTGAGACTTAACATTTGGTATTTTATCACAATGAACACTGAATAGTTGCCTTCAGGGTATCTGCCATAATTGGTCATAATTGTTTAAAACTCTTTCCAATCTGAATCCTTTTACCAGCATGTCACTGCAAAGTGCTACTCTGCATGATGTCACTCACAGCTTTGCAGGGCATTCTGCAGTAAGAGGGATAGTATGAATAAAAAGGTAAACTATGGGATGTACTCGCGATTCTCCAACTCTAAAGGCCCTGTCATACATATCCGTATGACAGAAACGTATGCCGGCGCATTCGAAATATCGGCAATAGTTTGATATAAATTAAGGGTAAGTTGTGATCGTTTGAAGGACGCAGACGTTTCGCCGAACACGCCAGACATACACAGTTCCGTATGGCAGAAACATGCCGGCATATATGAAAATGTACTAAATCCAATTCCAAATGCGCCCAACTTTTCCACAGCGGTGTTGTAGCTGACTTATACATAACGAATACATAACGAATTATTATACGTATGTCAAACATTGATAGCGTATCACTTATTTAAAACGTATCAGAGCGTCTGGCCAACGGAGCCGGAAAAGTGCCATCTGGTTCACGTCATGCTGATGCTGGAGAACGGCTAACATGCTGAACGCTAGCTGTACTGTAGAAACACGTTTAATAAGTTACTCCGTCGTCAGGCATCATCTTAACATAGGGTAGGAATAGGTTGTCCACTCGTTATCAATACATTGGCTGTAGGGTTCACCGTCAGCCGACGTAGCCTATATCTAACGTACCTCTAACGTATTCATGCACTATATTTACGTAGGTAAGTATTCACGTACATATTCCGTATTCACGTATGTCTAACGTGACGTAACGTCTGCATATCTTATGAGGCACACGTCGGGTACATCCGGTAATATTGAACATGCTCAAAACATCAGCGTTCAACAATGCACCCCAGCGTAACACAGTGAGCTCTTAACGAATACTACTTATACCTTACCTTATATCTACGTACACCAGCGTGTTGCCGATATTTTGTATACGCCATATTTTTGTATATCTTATGCATTTGTTGGTTATTCGTCTGATACATTTTGTATTAGTAAGTGATACGAGTTCAATAGGTTAGACGTGCGTATCTGTATATGTTCACTTTTCCGATCCGATGAAAAGTTGGACGTATTTGGACTCTGACAAATGTTCGTAATTCGCCATCATACGTTTCTGTCATACGGATATGTGTGACAGGCCTTTAGCAGTAGGCATCCATCACTATGGATACTGATTGATGTGCTATTTGCCCAGCTGTTGTTTTCTTTAAAGGCATAGCATCATTTATTAAAAAATGACAGATGATACACTTGAATGCAAAAAGTTGTCTTTAGACTTTATTCATAAAACCATGCAACCATTTTTTTTTTACATGACACAGATCATAGAATATATTGTTTAATAAAAGGGGAAGATCATTGTGCAGCATATGTGCTGTAATAATAGAAACCAATAGCTGCCTGGGGAGCTATTTTCCCATGCTTCATACGTTTGTAGGTTGGGTCAAAACAGTAAGATGATAAAATAAAGCCCGGTGCAGACCAAAATAATCCTGATTTGAATATAAAAGTTTTCTTCTTTTCCCTCATTATCATGCTTTGTATTTGTCTAAGTGGTATTTGTATTGAATTGAATTGTTTGTATTTTGTTTGCATACCATTGCCTATTGAGGGACGAATAAAGTGAAGTATTGTGAAATTGAAAAAGTTGATTTTGTGAATTTAAAACTGCCTCGACTTTATCACATAATGACGACAACATTGGTGATCGACTGCTTGGATCATTGACACAATACAAATAGTACATTAATTAGTATCATTTGCCAGTAGCTTCTGTTTGAACTCTTAAAGCTTAAATTAATTAAAGAATATCTTATTGTCTCACACATTTACACGCTGGGTGAGAGAGTCAGCTAAATGCTGCTGTGTAAAATTAACATGGACTGTTATTGTTAAGCTGTCATTGGAATTGGTTTGAGCCCGACAAAGTGCAACACAACAGAACATTTTGGGGTGCAGTTCCTGTTACCAGATTTGTAAAATGGATAAATGTCTGCAATTTTATGTATCTTCTACCACCCTCATGATCCACCGTGTTTACTCGCTCTTTCAAATACTAGCCAAAAGCATATTGGCAAGAATACCACTTAATATCGCAGCCAATATTTTTACATCATCTCTTAAACCTTCACACATACGCACTTTGTCTGGGTTTGGCAACAGGAAACAGCGTCACATTTTCAAATCCAAGCTACCATTTACAGCCTGGGAACTGTCAGCCTGCCAACCCTACACTGCTCTATGGAGCTTACATGCGTCATTGCGAGTTCTGGCATGCATTTAAACGATATTCATATTCATTCATCCAATGGGAATAAAAAAAGACAAGTGATACAATAACAAGTCAATACGGGATCTTTGGCCACTTTATTAGATTAAGCAGTCGGCTAATATTATTAAGCGTACACTAACGATTTTATTCAAACTACTTATGTTTGTCTAAACTTGTCTGAACTTGAAAAACGCACTGCTGGTTTGTCTTATATGAATGGGGGACCAGATCAGGACAATGCTAATGAATCATTTTGGAATTAACTGAGCTTCCAGCTGTTCAAATGCATAATAAAGATTACTCCTTCATCTTAAATGTTCTATACTTAACCAGCCAAGTTGCTAAAGTACAGTTACGCAAATCCTCCTTGTGGCAGATGTACTGAATCTTTAAGATGAGCATTTAAAAATCGACAAATTTTCATGAAATATTTAAAAATAAATGTTTTAGTTGACAGGCGAGCCAATTTTACATTTGTTCAGTTGAAGGGGCTACTATGATCTGTATCAACGACCAACAATTAGAAAATCAGCAGCATTTTCTCCTTCTACTCAGCACCAACATGTCTCATCTCTCAGTTTAAACGACATTGGACTATGATTGACACCTAAAATCTCATTTACTGTATCAGTTTGAGTGTCCTGAAATGTGCATGGGAAGCGTTGCTGCAAAGTTTGACAGCTAATAAATTGTATGTGTATAAATAATTCACAACATTTCAACTTTCCCAAGTGAAGGCCACACTGAGTTTTGTGCAGGAATTGCTGGACAGTTACGAGTTTTCACTTCTATTTTTTTTGTCACTGACAAAGAGGGACATCAAATAGAAAATATAAATAACATGAAAAAGGTGAGGATAAAATGATTAAAAGGGCTCAATAAAATGCTCCCATTGGACACATGCTTGCTGTTCTAATCATCCCTCTGGAGATGTAACTGAGTTGAGAACTAAATCATCCAACTGTGCCACACAATTTGTTTTGTAACCTACAATCATTAACATAATGCCTGCCAAATCTGCCAAGTATCATCTTTCAGCATGATACCTTTAGCAGTATTCAATCTCATCATAAATAAAGGTTGCATGTTTTAGAGAAAAGCAGCTTTTTTTGTTGCGATACATTCAATATAGCTCAGCGGCGCATTACCGACACGTTTAATGGGATTACTTCATTATAAATATGCAACATTTGCATGAATCACTTAGTGAGTGGGATATGGTTGATTTTCTCATTGTCATGGCTTCTAAAATAACATAGGAAGGAACTGGATGTAGATGACTGACATTTCAGCAATGCAGCCTGTGAAATGTCACCTTCCAAAAACAGCCATGCCAAAATAACTTACAGCTTGTCTCGTTAAATGAGCTGCTGAGTTCTAGAGACGTTTTCTTTCCTGAATGAGCAAACAGCAAAAAAAACAAAAGAAGAAAACAGGTTGTTTAAAGGAGCTGCAGTCTGCCAGTGCAGAGTTTTTGGACCATTGTGAAGGATTACATGTTATGGTGAGGTTAAGGCCACTTGTGTCAACAGAGAATTGGCTGTGTATCCAGACATGCTCAGTCAGTGTTGTGCTCGGGGAGTTGATGGGGAGATTACGTCTCCTAAAGCCATCTGGTTCTGTAAAATCAACATGTGAGACTGCAGTTGTGAAGGTGACAGTTAGAGATGTAAGCAAACTTTTGTAAGCATACTTCTAACTAATTATTGAACAATAAAAAGCTTTAAAACAGCAACTAATGTAAGACTTCTAAGCGTAAGGGCAGCAAAGGTCTCAGGTTGCTTCGACCTCACCATTCAGGATGATGAGTGCATATTTACATGTAATGTATATGCATTCATATGCATATCATTGAGCCACCACATAGAAAAACATTTGGGCTGCAACTAAAGATTCATTGTTTGGTCTATAAAATGTCAGAAGATAGTGAAACATGTGCATCTCAGTTTCTCAAAATCTCCAAAATTGAGAGGCTGAAAATAGTATTTGACATTTTTGCATGAAAAATTACTTTAATCGATTCTCAAACTAGTTGCAGATTGTATTATTGTTCATTCCCGACAGTATGTTGGCTTTTTTTTGTTAGCTGTAGATCTGATCTACATTTAGCTAGCTGTGATTTGTGTGCAGTTCTTCTTTGGTCATAAATCATACTCTCTCACACACTACCATACACTCCAACCTTACTCGCCGACAGACACACTGCCATTTGGGCCATTAATCATAACTAAAACACACACACACACACAACACTATTCTAAAAACACAATTTTACCCTGTATAGCAGTGTATGTAAGCAAGGATTATATTGATAAATGATGTTTGGTGCAGTTATATGATGAGGTCCCTGGTTGACTTACATTCTTAAAGGGCCTACGAAATGATAAACATGACATTCTACTGATGATAGTAAATGCTATTTGTGGTGTAAAATAATGTGTTATTAATGACACTATGCCCGCAGTATTTAATAAATCACGACTTAGCATATCGAACACCGATGTTGACCTCGCCGCTAAACAGAGCAGCTCGTGACACAGTGTTCAAGATGGAGACACAGACGGGAGCGAACACGCGGATGATGGTGACGGTGATCCTGGATTTGGCGGAGATCCTCTGCGGCAACAGAACACAAACAGGTAAATATACATTTAACTATAATTCATAGAACTTCTCAATATATAGTAAATACATCATAACAAAACGTAACATTATCCTCCACCGTAAATAGATCACAAGCTATCCTATAGCCAGTCGATAGCTTGGTTTCCTTGAATTGTTATGGAACCCGACTAGTTGTCTGCAAATTGCTCGATCGCTAAATATTCAATTCTTTCTCAACTAACACATTGAAAGTGACGATGTGAGCTGACCTTTTTGTGCGACAAAACGAAGCATCTCATTGTTAAACCACAGTGAGAGCTTTCTAAGCCAAGCTGCCTGTGGGAGACTCTGATGCAGCAAGGAAACTTTGGTAACTACGTGTTTCCAAACACTGACAAACATCTCCACCGCTGTGTTCCCGACCACATTCTGAACTGAGCGCATTTGCCAACTTTGCAGCTCAGAAATTTAAATTGAACTGCTCAGCAATCCGTTTGCAGTTGACTTATTAAATATGTTCCATATCTTTTTGCACTTTATCCAATATGTGTACCCTGTTCAATAAATGTGGACCGTGTTTGGCCCTCGACATAGTCCCAGTTTTTAAATGTTGACCCTCTCTGAATGAGTTTGACACCCCCGGTCTACTGCTGTTGCTTTGTGCAGTTTCTCCTCTGCTCGGTTACACGAAGGGCGGGGCTCCGCCCCCTACGCACACACGTGTGAACACACCTTCACCTACAGCCAGAGACAGAGCGGAGGAAAGGAGAGGGGAGAATTTAGGTGTACATGTGAAAACTGTACAATTATGGAAGCAAATGAAGAGCTGCAGCCAAGAAAAGGATGTCATGGAGGAACTCAATGAATATGAGGGACATGGTGCAAACATAACCCGCATAACAGATCACCCAGGATTCAAATCAAAGTGTCTGGATGTTTGGGTGTTGCAGACAGCCTACCACAGGTATTCGAAGAGAGACAGACAACAAGCAGGTGATCATCCACGTAATGAGTAACTTGTGTTCACAAATGTGTAGAGCTCAGAAACTTTGATGTATTTATGGGTCGAATGGTCACTCTGGCAAAGTTACAGAATAAATAGATAAATAAGGTTGAAGCAATTACCATTGACATGTATTATCTTGTATTTTACAGAATGTATCACTATGTGGCATACCGCCAGCTGGTGAGATTCTGCCGGGGAATACTTGGTAAGAACCACTGAATGCCATCATGTGCCATTCAAAAGCCATTCAACTACACGTTGTTCAAGCATCAGCACTTTATTAGAGTCAATAACAAAACACAATGTCAGTTCAGTGATTGAATTTGCTTCTATACAGCACAACTGCAACTGTCTTGTTTGGTTCTTCCACTGACTGCTGAGTGGAGCTGGGACTTCCAAAGGTTCCTCATCAACATTGTCTTGGCACAAAGCGTAGAGTCTCGGTCAAGAGTTCAGTAACATACTCTGCAAAAAATATGTTTTATAATCAATAATTATATATAATATATATATATATAATATGTGTGTGTGTATATATGTGTATCTGTATTTGTATCTTACATATCAATATTGAAATATTATGATGCTGACCTTTGGAACAACCAACTTGGATTGGAACTTGCAGTCCAGCTGACCTGACACGTGGTCGCGCCTGCATGGACTTGTGGTGTGTCCGTGGAGGGGGATCCAGTCTGCACAGCAATTTCTTTCTGACATGTCTGAAATGTACAAAACACAACTTTACTAATAAATCTTTCAAACCAGCTTGAAATTGTATTGCACGTTTATACATGTCTGCGTAAAGAAAATATCTAATAACATTCATAATAAAAGATGTGCTTGTGAGAGCAATGATATCAAATCAAACAATTAAATATATGAATTATGTAAATGGATGTGTTGATGCTATACTTTGTATGTTTAACACGTCATGTGCAGGTCTACTGGTACTACAACTGTAATGTACAGATGACGTACAGTCTGTATACTTACTGGTGTACACACAGCTTCCTCCACAGTGTGGATGTCCAATAGATGGTCGCTGATCATACAGGTATCCTCAGTTCTGTCAGTGGCTTCATTCACCAATGTTTCAATACCTCTGTAATAATAGGGTGATAGTTAAAAGTTAAATAGACTCACGCTTTTACTCAAACTACAGAATTAAATGGGGAAGCCTGTTATACACATTGAATCTATACTTAATTAAGCTAATGAAGTGTAATTAGCTAAAGTTATTAATACTACAAACAATAACACACACATATCGGCTAGGGCCTGGTGTAAACTCGTTACATACAGTAGGCCTAGACCGATTATGGCTTTATGCTTGAAACATTAAATACAGTAAACAAGTAGCACGGCTTACCTTTGCTCTCTCCCTTTTGGCGAATGCATTTCGTTATCTCTTTGGTGGAGGACTCTGCACCGGCGGACATGTTTGAGTTGGCGTGCTGGCTTGTGCTGACTGGGGTCTCGGCAGTATTGTAGGCACAGCTTCTGCATTCAGTTTTAAATTCTGTTTGAATCCCATTTCCTTGGCGAACATATTTGAGTGTTCGAAACACGATCTCTCAAAGTGCTGCCCACAAATCATCGGTTTCATCGACGCACTTGTCTTGTCCATAAACGCGACATTTTATCATCTTTTGGCCACAGAAAGCTAGATTTGGAGACGGCCCCACATCCCCATACAACACAATTATCCTTGAAGATCGATTGTTGTCCGTTCTTTATCATAATAATTGACAGCAGTCTTTGCTGGACGCTTCAACGCAGACGAACACTGGCGGCTGTGTCTTTCGCCCGAACATTCAATATTAAAAATATATATATGGCACATTTCACAATAGAAATGCAACCTCTATCATATACCAAGCCCAATAACACTGACGAAATATCATTTCGTAGGCTCTTTAACATTTCCTATGACACGTTGTCAATCTCACACAGACACCACAACCTTCTACATAATTAGGTAGCTTGCTAAGACCTCCATCTTTAGCGAATAGAGATAACTCATTACAAACAAACACAAAACCTTAGCTTAAGCTTATTTGTCTGTTTTTAGGATCACTTTCGTGGTCAAAATGTTACAATTTTATCTCACATGCACTGCTTTGTGGGTACAATGGTGTATGTCAAAGCACAGATGTATATGTGGGAAGGTCTAATTTAAAACTTGAACATTGATGTGAGAATGAGAATGATTGGAGCTACATGTAAGTAGGGTGTTTGGGGTGTATGTAGCGAAATTGTGATGGTGTGTGTCTGTGTGTGTACTCACTGTGAACATGCATATGTGCAGACCAGCCCGTTCACACGCACTCACTAACACTCTACCCTCTAACCCAATATGCTCCAAGTGAGTAACTCTTTGCAGCTCTCAAGCTGTTCTCTACCCTCCCCATCTGTAAAAGTTCAGATGGACCATCTGTGAAAAATCCTGACTGCTTACTACGCCTCCTGTTCTGAATAGTATAGCTGTGGTTCTATTGGCCCAATATATATTCAATGTTTGTGCGGATAAGTAAAACTTTCATCCATGAAGATGACATGCAAGATCACAAGATGAACCCTAATTTCAAATTCTCTAGAAAGATGATGACAAATCCCTGCACACAACAAATCAATACACAGTTAAATTCTGACACGCAGAACAAGATGAGTTTACAACGGTCAAAACATCAGCTGATTAGTCATCCTCAAAGACAGTCTCATCTAGTCAAAGGTTAGTCACACAGCTAGCCTACTCTACATGTGAGTGTATAACAGAGACAAAAAGATCTTTGACGTTTGAATAAGCAAACCTTCAGTCTCAGCTGAACCATTATGATCCTGTACCAACTGTTTGTTGTTGTGACAGTGTTTAAACAATCTACTGTATCTGACCTTATTCACACATGGACTTGCTTGTCACTTCTTGCCAGTGACAAGAACAGAAATGAATGCATCTTTTGTAAGAAATCGTGACTTGAAATGTCAACCTTAGACTGGAATACTTTTACAGTCGACGAACATCTGAGCCATTTGTTTTACAATGAGTCAATTGTTGCATTACATAAACAGTTACTACTACTGTAGATGCACAAACAGTTGTGTCAAACACTGTCAACAACGAGCTAATTACCAACCATCGATTTTCAAAAGTACTTTCACTTGTTAACCAATAACGTACTGAAATAAAATCAATTGATCACTTGTACCAACTTAACTAACAACATTTCAGTCATCAACTCATATGAATTTGACCAAATGTGGGTCTTTGGCCCACATGTCATTAATAAAGTGAATACAAGTGATTGACAGTGATCGTGTAGGATTTTGTGGTTCTTTTACAGTCAGAGTGTTTGATCACAGGCTGAACCATCCACAGTATTATTCCAAGGCCATACTCAGCACTTCCGGAGATCGACAGGCCCTAAAGAACTACGCATGAAACTGAAATACGTCACTGAAAGTGATGAAGAGGTGTTTTGAGAATCACCTTATTTTTAGTTTGACAAGTTATATTAAAATGATGGCCCATGTTCAGAGCAAAAGTAATTATAGCCAAGGGTGTAAAATATCAGACGAATGAGATTGTTGTGGGTGTTGAGTTATGTTCCAGTGCAGTTGTAACTCAGCAGGATTTCAAGTCAACAGGAAAAGGTTCTGTGATTTCATGGAGAGGGTGTAAGCTTGTTGTTGGCCGACTAAGAATGGGGATGTGAAAAAGCCTGCATACAAGGTAAATAACTGGGGTATAAATGGCCTTTATATGGACTATAAGTACGGTGTGTTTAGCTCATTAGGCGGTTAGTGTTAGTAATATCAATAAATAACTCTATCTCCCAACGCTCTGGTCTTGAACTGATATTGAGGAATAAATGGGCCGGATTCATTGATGTTGATATGGGTACCTTTATTAATTAAAACAGGTAAAGCAGTATTCTTAAGGGAGAGCAATGTGTCAGGGTACTTCTAAATACATTTTCATTTCCACCATATAATTTGCCAAATATTAGGCATTTCTTTTTACTATTACTATTTTACTATTACTGATAATTACGTAATCACATGTACAGTATATTAAGAAATGGGACGATTTTGAATGGAACTATACCCACCTATACCCGCCCCTGAGCAAGGCACTTAACCCTGAGTTGCTCCTGGATATATATGTATATATAAATGCAACTACTTGGGAAAGATGAATTATTCCATCTAAAGTATAGTAAGAAGGTAGGAGGGTTGGTAAAAAGATCTAATGTCACAGTCAGAAGACAAAACGTAATTGCAAAGAAAATATTTCTCTGTGATAAAAAAAAGAAAAGAACAATCAATCTATTATTTGTATTTTTTCATCACTGTACACACTTGTACACTGGTATTGATAATTAAAATGAGACGTGGTGGTATTAATATTTTAGGTATTGATCTGCCCATCCCTACTTTCAGCAGGACATGGGAGGCAGCAGGCTGTTTGGGATTCTGCATGTTTATGGTGCAACAGTCTGCAGGCTGCTGTAGTTTCAGTCTTCTGCCCTTCTATACAGCTACCCTTGGCGTCACCCCTCACAGGAACAAATCTACACCAGACACACACACACCACACACACACACACACACACACACACACACACACACACACACACACACACACACACACACGCACACACAACCTGTGAACAGCTGGGTAGCTGTGACACACCCATTCGTGAGAATGTCAGCAACACTGGCAAGTCAGATCATTTACAATTTCACACCTGTTCTGTATATTTCTTCCTACTAGCACTGGACTGTATTTTGAACCATACTTTGGCTATGGATTGATGAGGTGCCAAATGATCCTGCTCCACAACTTGTTTTACTAAAAAAAGAAGCACATTATTTCAACAATGTATTATTTAGGTGTGCGGCTAGTTGTACAGAAATAGAGGTGTAACTTTCATTGACGTCAACTGTGCTCAGTGTTCCACTAGTACACAGTCACAGGGACAGAATGTAGGTTTTGTTCTTGAAGAGAAAGTGGGCTGCGTCAGACCTTACTCATTTTCAGAAACTTTCCCATTTCCCATATTTATTCACCCCCCCTTTAGTCAGAGAGAATGTAAAGCATTAAATATAAATCAATAAAAGGAATACGGTATAATTCATTCACCCTCCTCTAAACATAACTAAATAACTAAAACAACCCAAAACGTAGCTCAATTATACCCATTCAGCACATATTAACTCTTCTGATCTTCCTTTCCTCCATTTGGCAGCATGGGGAAGTGGTTTTGGAAGTCCAACTAAATACATACCTTGTTGAGATCCATTAGGACATCAAAATATAGCACTTCTGAAAATAGTCCAGAGTACAGATACAGGGGATTGGCCATGCACGCACATGTGTTTGAATGAAAAGCACTAGTGGTGATGAATCACAATTCTGGGGGAAATATGACTAAGTAACCCACTATTAGTCTACTTGAGTTATACAACTCTTTTTTGTTACTTTAATATTCATATACGCTAATGCTGTCTTAACACATCCTGTTTAGTTTCATTTTGTACTAGTAACCGCACTCTGTATATACTTATACTTAGTTTAACATATTATTCAAATGTTTTCTCTTCATTTTGATTTTGCAACATTCACATGATGAATATGCATGAAGGTGAAATTCTTACAACACAGCATGAGACGTTGCTTTGGGTTTGTGTGAGAAAGTTTCTATCCTGCTGAGGCAAAATGACAACATTTCCAAAACCCCCAGTATCAATACAATATCAGGAACACCTGCACAATATAATGCAATCCACCGCAGTGGCCCTACATGTACAGTGATACCTTTTGAAGCTTATAATAATATACACCGTTTGTGTCAGGCAATCCACCGGTTTCCTGCTGAGAACTGTTTCACACTCGGCTGCGAACCGATCCAGTGACTGCTGAAGGTCACAGACCGATGATGCCATAAGGAACACATCATCTGCAAAGAGCAGCGATGAGATCCTCAGGCCACCGAACTGCAACCCCTCTCCTCCACGACTACGCCTCGATATCCTGTCCATGAAAATCACGAACAGGATTGGTGATAAAGCGCAGCCAACAGGCCAACATTCACTGGGAATGAGTCCGACTTACTGCCGAGTATCCGGACACAACTCTTGCTTTGGGCGTACAGGGATTGGATGGCCCTCAGAAGTGACCCCCTCACCCCATACTCCCGCAGCACCTCCCACAGTATCACCCGGGGGACCCGGTCATACACCTTCTCCAGATCCACAAAACACATGTAGACCGGTTGGGCGTACTCCCAGGCCCCCTCCAGGATCCTTGCGAGAGTGAAGAGTTGGTCCGTTGTTCCACGACCAGGACGGAATCCGCATTGTTCCTCTTCAATCAGAGGTTCGACTATCGGCCGAACCCTCTGTTCCAGTACCTTGGAGTAGACTTTACCGGGGAGGCTGAGAAGTGTGATACCCCTGTAGTTGGCACACACTCTCTGGTCCCCCTTTTTAAATAGGGGAACCACCACCCCGGTCTGCCACCCCCTAGGAACTGTCTCAGACTTCCACGCAATGTTGACGAGGCGTGTCAACCAAGACAGCCCCTCAACACCCAAAGCCTTCAGCATTTCTGGACGGATCTCATCAACCCCTGCAGCTTTGCCACTGTGGAGTTGTTTGACTACCTCAGTGACTTCCGTCAGGGAAATTGACAATGATCCCCCATCAGCTTCCAGCTCCGCCTCTACCATAGAGGGCGTGTTAGTCGGATTCAGGAGTTCCTCAAAGTGCTCCTTCCACCGCCTGATTGCAGATTTATGCAACGCAATCTCAAACCGGGACACAGCCTCAACAAAGAAATCACATCATAACTTTGCATAGGCTAAATGTTTTGACGACCTATTATACTGAATTGAATAAAATCATATATGTTCATGACACTATGCCTCCTCAAGTTAAACTTCTCATTCATTCTCAGTTCATATTATAACCAGTCCACTCAGCTTAAATACAAAATAAAATAAAAAAGTTCTGAGCCGAATGCACTGCAGTCACATCAGTAATTATCGTCACAAACAGCAGCATGTTAGCATGTTAGCCAAGCATGTAGGATACCTAAGGACATCGTGGGTGTGTCCAAATTGGGTCACTGAGCATGCTGACCGGGTGGTGCATTAAATCAGTGATTATAAAGGTATACACAACCATACCCCTTAATGATGCGGTCCTTAATTAGTTTGCCTTGTTGTTCATTAATTGGACTGTTCGCTAAGTGCCTGTCCGGGAGAGCTGTGAAAGTATTAAACATACACCATGTATCATTTCCGGGGTGTCAGCTGAGTGCAGTGTCACACATCTGGAGCTCTGCACCTCACACACAGCAGCAGGTTCATGTCTGCTGCTGCTTTCTTTTGTTCCATTTTCACCAGTGAAAAGTGAAAAGTAAAGTTTTGGATTTCTTCATCAAAGTAATGTAACTTATTACATTTCATTACTCAATTCAATACTTTTCTTGCAAATGTTTTAAACATGGCAATAAAGCTGAAAAGTCCTGAAAACATAACCTTAAAACAGACAGTGTAAACCTCACACCAGTACTCAACACTGACTACTGTCAAATCTTTACTATTAGTAAATCTGCAGTTTTTTCTGGTGGACACAATTTGTTGACTCAAAAAAATGTCACCTGCCTCACAAGATTCCATCAAAGGAAACTTTCTCTAAATACAATGTGAGTCATTTCTTGCATAATATTTCTGTCCTAATACTTAATGTCAATTTGTCCAAGGGTTTAGAATTATTGTTATTGATATAAACACTTTGCATATGTTTGCTTGATTAATACATCTTGGTTTGGATTTTGTGGCTGCAGGTAGCTGCAAAGATGGTGGCAAATTCACACTGCAAAGACATTGCTTGCTTTGCAGCTGAATATAATATAATACCATTTTCAGCATATAATGAAACGTGATGATCTGTGGTTTTTCTCTCCATCTGTCTGATGACCTGAATACAGCTTGATCGTTTCTGTAGACTGAGGGAAGAATGTTTCTCTGGTAAAGATTTCACATATGTCAATGGAGAGACTGTCAAAGAGACTGAGAGACAGTGAAGAGCAAAGCCCCAGAGAATAAAAGGTGAGAGACAGGCCAATATAAAAGAGAAACGGTAAAGCAGAAAGAAATGGCTTTCAGCTGTGCGTAGAAATAAATAACAGCCTCATATTATGCTGACATGAGCCTGGCTGTGAGAAAAGAGCCAAAGCAAAAAGAGAGTGATACAGGGAGGGAGGGAGAGTAACCGGGAGCGAGCGGAAGTGGTGGGCGTGGTAGAGGCAGACAATATTTTGAGTGTGTGCAAGCAAGACGGATAGAAAAGCAGTGATAAGAGTGAGGGGAAGCTGCTAAAGAGAAGGAGACAGCGACATGCAGAGAGAGAGAACCATTTAGTGAGTGTTGATGAGAATGCTGTCAGGGGATCAAAACAAAGAGCTCATCAAGGACGAGAGAGCAGCTCACTGGCGGAGAGGTCACTGTGTTACATATGCGTTATACACCGACATCCAATTAAATAAAGATGAGATGGGAAGGTAGTGTAATGTCTTGCCGGTGTAAAAGTCTCTAAACCCACCCAAGGGTGATGAAAAGAATACAATATGTTTTTTTAATGTTAACAAATGACAGGATATGTGATTTGAAGGAATGTTTATGTCACTGTGTAGAGACAATACTGCCATTGTAAACAGTCCATGAGTTTGACAATGAACAATTGATTAGATGTAAAACAAG
This sequence comes from Cottoperca gobio, assembly GCF_900634415.1. Taxonomy (NCBI): domain Eukaryota; kingdom Metazoa; phylum Chordata; class Actinopteri; order Perciformes; family Bovichtidae; genus Cottoperca; species Cottoperca gobio. The sequence goes on along the minus strand of NC_041365.1, from coordinate 10,627,608 downwards.
TCTCTGATGAAACAGCAGAGAATAATCACACAGCTCTGCAGTTTCCCTCAGCTCTATGGGGCGTTTCAGCACCTTATTTTTATTACCCATGATACTATTTTCACTCTAATCAGCCTCATTTCCAGGCAAGCAGCTGTTTTCAGCTAAAGATGATGTGATAAACCCTCTGCACACGACCTGGTCATCGTCCAACAGCAGACCAGACTAAAGTTAGAGACCAGGTGATGAACACAGTGGAGCATTTAGTATCTGAAGAATCAGATATTTCCCTCAGGAGCTGGTGGAGATGAAAACAGAAATAAAAAGAGAGTTGATAATGGACTCCAAATGAATTATATTTTAAGTACATATTACATTTTTCTGCATCAGCACCACGACACTTTTATAAATATTTATGAGCACTTATTCAGTCAGTCTCCTCCTCTGTTACAGTAAGCCAGTACAACACAATTTCATTTGAATTGTACATTGTGTGTAGCTTGAAATAATAATAAAGTTATTTGATTGATTGGCTGATTGATTATTGTTAATATGCTCAATGTCTGCTGGATGTGTAAATATGCAACTGTTTGCTGAGATATTTGTCCCTTAACAACTATACAAGGTGATAGATAATATGTCAGGTTGTGTTTACAGCTGCCAAGGGGCCAAAGGGGACAAACAATCTTTGAATGTAAGTTTAACTTTTAAATGTAGGAGACAATAAAAGTTGGGATTCAGTAAATTCAGGCAGAAAACAAACAACTGTACATCATGGTAAATCTTCACTACAAAAGCAAAGCACATTGTCCTTGTATCCAGACTTTACTATTACTGTGTGGCACATAGAGTTCATCGGTTTTGTAACACAAACTTTAACTTTTCAAATAAAGCAAATCCAAAGTGGAGACGGTTGGTTAAAAGACCAGCTCCCCAGTAACCACTTAAGGCAGACAAATATAAAACGTAAAGAAAGAAATGTGGTGTCTCACAGTTCCAGTTGGGTTCTTAGAAAACTGGAAGAGAACCAAAAGTAAATTGAAGCAAAGCTGGAGCTCTGTCCTCTCTGCACTTTTCTCTGCAAGTCTGCAAACTATAAATGTTGATGTTCGATACACAACAGCAAATTCAATACCAACTGTGACAAGGCATTGACCTGTACTGGCAAGCTGTACAGCTTTTTGTATCTCTCTGGTCCTATGACTTACAATAGACAATATGTAACCTACAGTACGTATTCATGTGAAAGGGTAATAACTGCTGTTAGAATGTTCCAGTGCTGCTGTAAATGTTGGACTCCCGATGATACCAGAGTTTCTGCACTTTACTCTATAAGAACCAAACCAGAGAGAGTGCACCTGGTTTAACTAATGATGCTATCAGCCTATACGTCGATGAAAACAATACTAAAATTGCTCTCCAGGCTGTAAGTGTTGGAAAATGCTGCTGCATTAGGATGATGGTGTTGAAGCATACTCTTTCATGCATCTTTGAAGATGGAAGAGGAGCCATATGGAGCTATAATCTCAGAAATATATTTTTACTATAGCCTCTCTGCTGTTTCTTTCTCTAAAGTTTTTGGAGCCCTGTTGATCCAGAATGATGGTTTGAAGTAAGCGACTGCAGAGATTGAAGAAACACCTATACAAATGTCAAATGAAATGACGCACTGTAGAGCATCTTACATGACAGCTCTGCAGAATCTCACACCAGTATTCATGTCTCCTTTCGCCTCTCATTTTCTCTCCCTGATCTATTGGCCTGTTCCATTTGTGTTGGACTGATGATCCAGCAGCAAACTGAAGTCTGTGTGACTCAGTGCTCGTTTTATTGCTATGTATCAAATGACACTTTGATTCCTGATATTTCAATACCTAAGACATCACATAGAATTTGAATGCAAAATGATTTGTGCCGGATTAGTCCAAATCCGACGGCTTTGATGAGATTACTGAGAAGAAAAAAAGATATATAAGATGGTTATTTCCTTTTCTTTAGCTCTAATGGGAACAGAAGCGCGCTTGCAAAGAAAATGTTTACGTGTTTGAATCTGAGAATAAACTTGCTGTCATTAAAACTCTATTCTTGGATGGCACAGACGGATCTTGCTTGATGAACATAGTAATCGACTTTCAGTTTAGGTACTGTCATAGCTTCGACTGAGCAAAAAATAGAGTTCACTTACAAAACAAGGTTTTATGGGAAATTCATGACATCCAATTACCTCTCATCAAAGAGACCTCTTACTTCAAGAAATAGTCTGTATACATGACCACAGTTTTTACTCTGAAAAGGGGATTGATTGAGACACTTTTAGAAGCACTAGCCTGTGATTGTTTTCATTTAGCAGCAAACAATCTCAGCCAAGATAGATGTAACATAATTGATTGAGCCCTGTAAATTGAAATACAAAGTGGTTCCCATAATTTGAATGCTACTTTTGCTTGAGTCGCCATTTCAACATAAAACCAGGAAAATAAAAAGACAGGGAGTGTTTATAGCTGCAGTAAATACACATCATGTTGTGAACTCAATTACTTATTTTTGTGGCTGTTTCTTCATGTAATATGTAAGAGTTAATGTATTTATATTAGAGTGTTTTGTTTATTTTGCTCATACGATGCTTGTTATTCAAACCAAACTTGTATGACACTAAGAAAAATACTGTCATTCCGTAAAAATGGACCACAATGGATATTGACTGCAGCTGAAACAACACTATAATATAATTATTTACACATCCAGCAGATATAGCACCTGACAGATCTGTGTTCAGTTTTCATTCTTCTTTTAGCTCTGTTTTGGTCGTCACTAACTCCTCAGGGAAATATCTTCTAGCACCTAAAGCTTCCCCTTGTTCACCAGCTAGTCACTAACTGTGTCTACTATTTTCTGGAAACAAGGTTGATAAGAGCTCTGAGAGTGAGTCGTAAAAACAAAAGATACTGAAACACTCAATAAAGCAAAAGGGAACTGCAGAGGAGGCAACAAGTCTCTGTGGGCTCATCACTACGAGGGACTCCCTTTACTTTACACATAGTTATTTGAACCGTTGTTACTAAAAAAATATTGATAAGTGCAGCTTTAAATACTAGTTGTAAGTATTGATGTGCATTTTCCCCACAGTACTGAAACAAACATATGTTAACAAGTCTGTTCAACAACAGAGCCAACATGGAACATCAGCTGACACTTCACTGATATGTCATAGAACCGTTAAGCTGATTTTTAGCTGTCAGGACCCATGTGAGCTGAAACTTGTTTGGTCAAACTCATGAACTTATGACTCCCATATGTTATTGAAATATATGGGCCATCCTCCAATATGTAAATATATATATATATGTAATAGGATATAAATTATAGCTGTAACATCAAGCCTGAATGCAACAGAGGAAAAGCAGTAGGGTTATTCAGTAATGCTCAACTCAATTTAACATACAACATTGCCGTGAGGCTAAGTGAGCAAGAGGGACGAATGTCATTGGTTGTCCATCACCCATTTTGCTTAGCATTTGGCACGGATGGTGTAAGCAGATGTCTTGAAGTAGTTGTAAGCCATCTGTCACCATATTGAGCCTGCCTCCTGGCACACTCTGACTCTCTCTGGTGTACCTCATGTCCTGACACAGGATATTTGAAGAGGTGCACACTAATGGACTGTAGGAATCCTACTGCATTTTTCCTCATCCCCAAAGTTGGCAGAATGTTTCAAGTGAAAACAATCACTTTGCAACTTTTCAAAAATATGTACAGAAAGGAAACCGGATCTTCGGGCTAATTTACCATTAGGCCACGACAGAGAAGCAGTATGAAATAAAAGTTGCTGTGTGTTCCTCTTGCCATGTATCTCATCCAGAGTTGTCAGGACAAACCTATATACACCTAACTTAAATGTAAAGTGTGTTCTTTTACGCTTTACTGCCAATAAACATGTAATTTTGTGTTCACACTATATGCAACATGACAGTTGCCTGATTGACTGTAGCCCAGTTGTGCATATTACAATGTTTATATGAAGGAAAATGATGGTGTTATGTAAAATGATTTGTTGGCTTACCTATACATATTTGATTGCATTTTCAATTGCATGCAAACTTAATTTAAAACATGTACATTACCTGAGATTGACAACCTCATTCCTCTCACATACAGCACTGTACGTCTAACAAAACATTTACATTTACTTATATTTTATAATTGAACGCTCAAAAAAGCAAGTGAATGGTGAGATTATTTTGACAATCTTTTATTTAATCAAAAATGTACTTTCACTCTCAGCTTTGAACGAGGCATCCTGAAACGGCCCCGAAAATACAGCTCATTAATACAGTGTTAGCTCCTGTGATGTTCTTCTAAGTAGCACTGGTAAGAAATACTCAGTTCCAATTGTAACACAGTGCCAAAGCACCAGACAGTTTAATCCCTACACTCCCTCTATTAATACAAACAATATCACTGTTAGCAGCCCACTGTGATATCACCACTTCACAGCGGGAGATGACATGTGGGGGGAAATCAGAACACAGCTTGTAAAAGAAGACAAAATTCATATTTCTATTTGATTATTGATCCAGCACTACAAGTCATACTATGAGTAACATCCACTCCCACTACAAGCCCCGGTGTAGGCTGTGGAATGGGCAGGTCACCTCCCAGGCAAAAGAATATTCCCACTTGCTGCCCATCCAACGAAAAACTGTCACACACTCCCACACAAAGACGGAGCAGCCTTGCACACTCACCACCATCTCACGCTCACTCCCCCCACTGATTCCTCCCTCTTAAGTTAAAACGAGATTTGTTTATATGCGGGGAAAGAGGCCTATGTTATAAAGAGTGTAACAATTCAGGTACATTTAATTTACATTAAATGGCAAATAGTACAGTATTTCTTGATGACTAAGACGCGCCAAATAATGCAGGGATCCGCTTGATCTTCATCATCACCTTCTAAGCACAGTGTATTTTTTTTTTTTTACAAATGTGTTAACACTTTTTCATTGATTTCACAACCTTTTTCAAAACACTTGACACAGATCTCATAGAAAGAGCCAAAACTTTTTAAGCTGATTGAATTACTTGCAAAAGTATGAATAACCTGTGTGAAACTTTTCAATCAGCAATCACTCCTTATCCATCTATAAAGGATGTCACCTCTGTGTTCTGAGTAATCCTGTGTCTGTGTGAAACTCTTCTTTATTGGTTCTTTGGTGAAGAAAGAACCCGATTGACCGATTGCGCTATCTGCAACAATACAATAAACATTAAATATTCAGATCAATAAAAGTTATTATAATAGACATGTTGTATGAACTCCTAACAGTACCACAGTAGGAAGCTATTAAAACTAATGTATCAGGCTGAAAGATTGAGCTTTCATCTCATTTTCACTTGTTATTTATAAGACCTTGGTGTGGTGAATCACTGTCAGACCAGTGTGCGACTAGAAAGTTTAATATTAACTTCAATATGGAGAGAGATGTGCGTCATGGGTTGAAGATTTTTACAAAGAATAATCTGGTATGTGTGTACAGTGTGTGCATGCACATGTGTCTTACTTTACATATATGTAAATACATTACATACTAAAACTTCCATAAAACTATTGTATCTCTGAACAATCTCTTTAACAAAATCACACACATTTAGGCTATTCTATGTGATCTTCTTTTGATAACTAATGTCATATTTCTTCCCTTCATTGAAACGGTTTGGAGCCCCCACTTGGAAAGCCTCCGCATTAGAGGCTTAATGCTTCTCTGCATTATGTGTCAGCTTAATTGCAGACTGACAGTCAAATCTGTTATATGAGTGTTTAAAGAATCCTGAGGAAACTTGTAGAATCAATGCCTTAATTGTAGTTGTGTGACTAAACAGCAGAGATGTCCTTCAGTAACCTCACAGCCTGTACTTTCCTCAGGCGGTGTGCTCAGAGAGGTCATCTCCAGCTCTCTTCTGCCCCTCTCAGGCTGTACTGGGAGGAGCAGCACTTCCGGTTGCCCTCATCTTTTGTATTGCTCTTGTGATGCAGTCCTCCGCCTTCTCTCAATCTCCCAGCTTTTTTATTGTAGAGACATCTGCACACACAGGCACATGAATACTTGCTATACATGTGGATGCACATTTGGGTGCACATATGGATGCAAAATGTACAATCCCTCTGGTCTATTTTGCTGCTTCAGTATGTGCATCCATCCGCAGGCACAGGGCTGGTAGCTATTACATCATCTCCACCACTGCAGACTGTGACAGGTGTCAGTGGCATCCTGCTGTGTTGGGAAACCAGGACCAGCTCCTTGGTCTTACTAAGCTGCACATGTTTTTTTGCAGCACATGTTGAAGCTATTCACAGGATCACGGCATCCTTCCTCCTCTCCCTCGATGATATAGACTCCAACAGATTTCATATCTGTTTTGTGGACAGTGTGCGACAAAGGTAACAGCAGTGTTTGCAAATCTCAGGAGAGAGAAAACATTTTTTTTAAATAAGGAGACAGACAGACAGAGTTGCATAGAGAAATAGAAGGAATAACACAAACATAATGAAATATAATACATGTGTTAGTTAAGTCAAATATGCTACTTGGTGCCTGCAGATGAATTCACTGTAAATACCGTTGATTGATCTATAATTATATTTTAGTTCAAATAAGTTTCAAGGCAATTGTGCTGAGACTCATTAAATCATGTCAAGTTGTAATACAGTTTAATTTGTATGGACTTAACTCTCCCTCTCTGTTTATTGCCAGTAGCAAACATTTTCTAAGTTGATGTTTCTTAGTTGGTGTGACACAGATGTTCCATGATGAAAAACAGCCAGACTGAAATATCTCAACAAATTTGGGATGGATTACTATGAAATTTTCCAAAAACATTCATGGTCCCCAAGAGAAGAATCCTACTGACTTTGATGATCCTCTGACTTGTCCTCTGGCACCCCCAGTATGATGGCATTTATGTTTTTTTTATGAAATCCCTCAACAACTGTTTTTATTCATCCATATTTAGCCCAAACAAAACACAAACTAAATAGATATTCCATTCAAAAATCTACGTAGAGAAGGCTCATCCTCTGCAGATTTGAAAGGTGGCTGTGTAAGGAAGAGCGACTGTGGTTGGGCTTGAATTCATATCAGTTACACTCACTGCACTTCAAGCTTTCACAGCTGAACAAAAGCATCAAAAAGTCCATAGAAACAGCTGCTGCATAATTTTCTTTACTGCTGCCGATCAAGAGGCTCAGTATTTCTTTCCCAAAATTGCAACTACTGTAAGTCACTGGTTTGATGTGATGCTTGTACCTCTTTTTTCTGCAAGGATTGAAATTGCAGCTCTATTTATTTGTTGATCATCCCCATGGCTACCAAATGAAATTCTTTATTATGTCATCAAGGGTCCTGCGTCATTCAGGTTATCCCCTTGAAGTCCTTCTCAAGACACTTTTTAAAGTATGTTTCAATACTCTGCCATGACTATTATTTTTGTTTAACATGGTGTTACAACATAAACAGTAAAAGAAGTAAAAAGAAAAAAGGGCTACGTCATTGAGCATTTCTGGATCTGGCCTTGTGCTAGTTTTAGCTCGTGTGCAGCCAGATGAGGAGCCGACTGACCTTTTTTCTCTGTTGGAGGAAACATTCAGCCATTCAGACTGTCGGTGACGTGCTCTCATACCCTGAACACCAGGGGAGCGTCATCGTCTGTCCCCCTTGGGATCGTGGGATGCCATAAAAGTTAATGAAGCTCAGAGAAGTATTCCCCAAACAAGTCTGCTTTGCCCGATGCACTCTACAAGAGAAGAAAGATTTATTAAAAAGTTGTTCTGTTGATATGCAATGAGTTTTTTCATTCAAGTAATCAAGTAATAATGAAAGAAAACAGTTTAATCGTTTAATCTGTAGATTCATTATATTGTATGTTGCTCTTTGGTCATCTGTTTCCGGCCTAGAAAAGGTATTTTTTATTTCTGACACAAAAATCAGAGAAGAAAGCTCTTTAAATTATTAATAAAAACCTTTATTTCAAAAGTGGTCCTGGATGGAAAACACAAACACGGAACATGGAAACATACAAATTACAAAAGAAACCTACTAGTCCCACTTGCAACTCCACGCCCATGGTACAAACTCTCTCCCTTACAAGTGAACCATCAACCTTCCCCACATAGCTTAACCTTTGATTGTTTATTTAATATGCAGGGGCAGTAATGAGATCCCAGTATAGAAAAATGAGCTTCATATTTTACTTTCAGCACGAAGAACATGACATAATGCTTGCTTTTGTGTTGCAATTATGTTGGCCTCCCTCCATGTCAATTTGACTGTTCATATATTCTGGAGCCCTTTTTTGAATGACATAAAACTTATTGTTAAGTGTTAGTTCTTTATCTTCTCTTCAGGAGAAAAGGTCCAATATGTTACAAGGATGTGATGCTCTTGTTATATTTCCCTTGCACAGTAAAAAGGTTTCAGGTCAGTAGCCACAGGTGTATTTCAATGATTCTGGACACCATAGCAACAGCACTCTGCTCAGCTCGGCCAGATGGCTGAAAACCATTAAAAGCATACAATACTTTATATTTCACCCACACCTGGATATTGCAATGATAACACCGCCATGGGCCAAGTGTTTCTTGTCTATTTGTTGCAATATTGCAAACGCTTAACATTTACCCTATTATCCCTGATTTAAATATATTGAAGCTACTTAAATATCTGCAATGAGATAATTTTTGCTCTTAAAGGAAGGTAAGATATTTATGTATGGAAAATATTGAGTGCTCTTTGTTTAATGTTTTTCTAAATTCATTTTGCATCAATTTAATATTCCATCAACGCCTTCGCTCACAAACTTGTCATCTTTATTTTTTCTGTTGTCACCACGTCAGTCACAGGAACTGTCACAATCCATGTCTTTATTGAATGAACCATGATTCACAGTGAGGCTATTTAAAGAGTGTGAGGGATGAAACGCTCTTATTGTTGCTTTTATGTGGGTAGAAGGATGTATAATGTTGCTTAATATGGAACACGTACTCTGTGATTCACATCAAAGTCAGGAGAACTTTGCTTTGAGTTCTAAAACTTCTAAACTTTCTCTATGGAGTTTGCATGTTCTCAAAAACTTTTTCCTGCTTTCCCAAAGCAGTAATGCACAGGCTGGAGGATTGAGAATACATTTTTCCTGATATTGCATATGTGAATTACGTTTTGTCGGAACCTGCGCTGGATTTGTAAAGGATACTTACTGCATGTTGGGATTGCTTCTGAGTAGGATGACTGAGTGGGTAAAGAGGGAGTTCAGATATAGAAGTACACTGCAGTATGTTACTATGTGCTGAAGCTCACTAATACATTACACCATTCTTCATGCATTTAAAGAAATCGTACAGTTTGAGTGTTGCCTGCAGCCACAGTGTCTGCTCTGAGACTACCACTGGCACCGAAGTCAGAAATGTTCAAATGTGTTACACATAGTGGGTTTAAGCTACAGTTGTCACAGATGTGTGTACTAGAACCAAATGCACCGAGGCAGAACTGGTCAAAGAAAAAGGACTTTATATGCATTGTACAAATTAACAGGCTTACAGTCAGTCCAAACAAGCAAACTAATCCGGAGGGGCAATGCAGGCAGCTGAAAAGGAAAACAGACAGAGGAAAACCTGGCAAAACGAAAGTGTGGGTGAGCTGGTTATATACACTTAAGGACTGAGATAATGAGAGGCATGTGTCCTGTGGACGTGGAACTCAGATGACTAGAATTGCTTGGAAAGTCCGAGGGCATCTGGTGGAGGATGGCAGGTTTGGAAAGTTCCTTAGAAATGCAAAGGCCTGGAGAAATAACTGTCAGAACAACACGATTGGTTTAAAGTATGTACTTAGATGTTTTATCCGTTCAAACTCAATCGAGGACATAAAAAAAAAAATCCAGAGTAGGAGCGGAATCTAAGTCTCGCATTCATATTTACAATCTAAAAGCTGATGTATATGATCGGTCACCTGTTCAATCTCTGAGAAATACACTGATGCATCTATTGTTACAAACTTATGTTCAGAGAGTGCGTGATATTTTTATGTTTTCAAATGCTCATCTTGATTATGAAACAAACTCACTCACATATTCATTCATGCATCACATACTACTAGTGTTGAGGATTCATAACAGTTTGTACAGATCAGTAACTTTATCAGTAAGTATGTGTCCTCTCTTAAAGTATCGTGCTGCTCTTATAATTGCATTGTGGGAATAAAGCGAGAATGTGCCGTCTTTCTTGAAATCAATGTAGCACAAGACATCAGGTACAGACCTGTTTGTGCTGTTAGATGAGAGCTTCTGACATTATACTGTAATCTCCCTACTGTAATTACTGCTAAGCTTCAGGCCCGTCCTTTGTGTTGAATTTGACAGATGCTCTTCTACCACTCATATTAATTGATTTTAAGATCAGAAATGAAGTATGCTGAAGGTAAGTGGCTTCTAGCTGAGGCCGTTGTCGCAATCATGAGGTCGATCAATTTCTTGTATTTTCAGATGACATTGTGGGTAATGCTTTTCACCAGGCAGCTTAGTGCTGATGGCTGAGGTGTGTATATGTTTTTCTCAGAGTGTATGTGAAAAATGATCAATTGCACATATTACTTCTAGATTTTCCTCCAAGCACTTTATCCCAGAGATGTTTCAGGGTAAGCTTTAATGTTGCAGCATTAACAAAGATGCTCGTTTGCAACAGTAAGTGCGTCAAACTTCCCACTTTGTTAAATTTCATCAGTTTATAATGTTTTTTTTGAAAACCAAGCCAAAGTTGGTGTCGATCCTTTATTATCGCTCTAATTCACTCTGAATCCATCTAGAGTAGCACAGGAAATGACACATTCAATGACCTTAACACTCGCCCACAGATTCCTTCATAACCTCAGTTCCTTTATGGATGAGTCAGCATTATTTTTCTCTGTGTTCCTCATCCAAAACTGCTCTAGTGTTTACAGAGTCTGTGAGACTTTGTACCATTTAGTTATTGCTTTTACGATTAATGCTGTGCAGTATGCAGTATGGCTGGTATTTGTTACTTTGAACAAACTAAAGCTCAGTGTTTGTGAAAAGTAAAATTGTAGAACAAAACAGCAGTTAAAATATTATTCACTGAGATGTGGTTGTTCTTTTGCAAGTAAACGTTGGTCCTCTGCGCATTACACTGTAAATGACAATTATGGGCATTACAGTGGACACAATGAATCTAGTGTAGGCAATTAGATTCTGTTAGCACATATGTTTTTGTATATAGTAAGGCAATGCAAGTATATTTGTTAAGCACCTTTCAAAAAGCTTTACACTCCTAAGTGCTTTACATAAGACATAAAGAAGATAATTGGCAATTCATCCAATAGTTGTTTCAATTACATTTTATAAATATCAAATTCATGGTGGCACTAGAAGAAAACTCAGGATCACCAAAGTCAGTAGGATATATTGCAACATGAATATCTGAACCAAATGTTCTGCTTCCAGTCATTATGAGGAGGCTAATCACCTCCTAACTAACACATAGACATGAGAGGCATCAATCTTCTCAATCAACATGTTTTTCAAAGTTAGAACCAGAAAGAAAACAAGTTTGTCAGGTTGGGTTGAGTCGACCCTCAACCAGGAAAGTTAGAAAACTCATCAGCTCTCCACTGAAAGGAACAAAAATTGCAAGAAATTCTGAAATAGAAATAATCATAAACATTACAGTATTTAGATTACGTGGCAGGATGATTACACACACAATGATCCAAATGCAAATGCATACTAAACAAATGATGTGCCACATGTAGCACACACCCACATAGAGAATTCAGGGTTTGCACAAACACAGAAAGATCCCTTCCACTCCATCCCCCACAGGACTAATACACCACTTGATTAACAGTTTATTAACACCAGCTCACTAAGACAGATGGGCACGCAGAGAGACATATACGCAAACAGGGAAAAACACATTTTCCAAGCTGCAAAAGCATGAACTCATAGTTATGCAGCAGGGTTGAGTTTCTCAGTGCTGTGACGTATTCCCTCACTGTTTCACTGGAGGCCACCAGCAGAGGTCCTGTCCCCTGTTGAAGGAGGGGCTCAGGTTGACTGTGAATCACTACCTTCTTCAGTGGGTTTGCAATTATTAGCTCCGGCTTTCAAGGAGAAGCGGATTATTGTCATTATCAGTTGAATCAAGTTCAATGGCCTACTCATATTTATCCCATGAATACAAGAAATACACTTTTTCCTCTAGCCTGAATCACTTTTCCCAAACCAACTTTTTTAAACTGACGTCATAATGTGACACAGAAAGGGGACTATAGCAGACATAAATATACCCCCTAATTAAAGGACGTGGTTGAAGATATCATTGTTATTAGCTCACTAGGCCTACTCATGCAGAAGTGGTTTCACAATATCACAGGACATAATAACATACTCCATGCGTGTAATCAGTGTGATCAGTGTCCCTCGGGATAAATAAAGTATCTATCATTTAAGTCCTTTTAATCGTCATTAGGAAAAAGGCTTCCAGCTTGTGACACATTTAGTATTGCTTTAGTTATATACGTATATACGTATATACGTGACGTGCGAGTGCTTCCAGCATTGCTGCAGAGGTTGCAGAAGTGGGATGTCAGCCTGTCAGTGCCCAGACCATACGCCGCACACTGCATCAAATCGGTTTGTATGGCCGTCGCCCCAGACAGAAGCCCCTTCTGAAACCGATGCATAAGAAAGCCCGCAAACAGTTTGCTGAAGACAATGAATCCAAGAACATGAGTTACTGGAACCATGTCCTGTGGTCTGATGAGACCAAAATAAACCTGTTTGGGTCAGATGGTGTCCGGCGTGTGTGGCGGCACCCTGGTGAGGAGTACCAAGACAAATGTGTTTTGCCTACAGTCAAGCATGGTGGTGGCAGCATCATGGTCTGGGGCTGCATGAGTGCTGCCGGCACTGGGGAGCTGCATTTCATTGAGGGACACATGAATTCCAATATATACTGTGACATCCTGCAGCAGAGCATGATCCCCTCTCTTAGGAAACTGGGCCGTAGGGCAGTTTTCCAACATGATAATGACCCTATACGTATATATACGTATATACGTACACTGTGGCACAGTTTTCAAGTGACGTGCATTTGTATTTATAGATACACATTCTTAAGACCAAAAAAGTTATGATTGTAGGCGATTTCCTCCATTGTGTTTGCTTGTTGTTGAGTGTTTGTGTTTTGGACATAAAATCTTACTTCAATTGTACATCATTGAGTTTGTCAATGTATTCTACTTATTTTGTGTTTGTTGTAAATAAAGTTGCTAAAAAAGAAAACGCCGGCCATCGTTTAAGAACAGTTGGATTCTCTTAGTACCATGGTTGTCTTTTAGTAAGTCCTTATGAATTCTCCTTCACATCTTTCCTTGACCTCATGAAGTCTTCCATCGAGGTAAAGGAAAAGTGGTTAGGAAAAGACAGGATGTAATGTTTTGGACTATCAGACCACAGCCTGAGGTCCTGAGTGCTACCTGTATCAGCTCTTGACAAGACAATAGTCTCCAGGTGTGAGGCTGCCAATGAGGGAGGCAAATGGCAGAGCTTACATGGAGAGGAGAAGCTGAGATGGTGTCATTACCAGGCTAAAACTCTACCTACCACATTTGTAAAATCAAAAGAAAACTGTACAAAAGAAAAGAAAAGAAAATGACTGACTGACATAGCTATCCTTACAGCCATGATAGTCATAACCATATCATGCATGAATCATAAACTTGACACAAATATCCTTATAACTAGTCTAGCTAGAGGAAGCAGGAGAACGTAGTGGAATTGTCCATCATGGAGAGAAGTGTTTATTTTCTCTTTTTATCTAATGTATTATGAAGCATTTAGTGATCCATTACAGCTCAACTATATTTATTTATTCACTGTGAATACATATATCATCACAGCTTCTCCAGCACTGCAGGATTTTACTGATTTTGTTTCAAACTTTGTACCTGATATGTAATTTATCCATCATCTGAGTCTGATGTTGCACACAATGACAGTAATTATTATTCAGCAAATTAGTCTGTTTGATTAAAATGCACCTTTGAGGGACCGTCTAATTAAATTGGCATTAAATGAAAGTACTCTCCTGTGAACCTTTGAACCTACATGTTAAAAGCACTTCCACAACTACTGAAGTCATTATTTCAAGCCGATAAAAGCCCTTTTTAAATTTGCTTTTACTAACGTGCTCAACCCTGTTTTCATTGGACACTAATAAGACTTCAAATATATTCTATAGGGATGAGAGGTTGTATTTGTGCTCTCCGCAATACTGTGTGAACACTGGGAATTATATTTGTTTGCATTAAAGTACCTGACCGCTAATATGTAGAACTGGATGTCAGGCAGGCACTGTACCTCGATTCAAGTCAACCTTAATTAATAACTGGCAGCAACCTTCATTAAAGGAAGTCCACTGACATTTCTTGTGTTTGCGGAGTGAGTGTTAATCGACTATGGTAAACCAGATAACCCTGAAGTCAGCGGATGAGTTTCTAGGAAGACCGCAGAAATCATAACCTTACATCCTATCCAATTGCACAAGCACTCAGAGCGATTGTGAATAGTATGTAAAGATAAATTAATAATAACTTATCTATTTGAATTTTATTGAGGTTGTCTTTCTTTTTCTTTCTTCACTATGTACCTTGGTTATATATCAGAAATGGTGCCTCAAAATGTGAAAGTTAAAGTTATTAAAAAAGTAATAATAAAAGAAAGAAAGAAAGAAAAGGAAAGTAGGTTGAATGTCCCTACATGAACTTGTCCTAGCTACTTCCCCGGGTTACTGATGTCTGCACTCTTAACTCCTTACCACAAATTAATTTAGATTAACATTTCAATAGCAGTCCATTAATGCTCTTACGTATACAAATTGGTCAGTATTGTCTGATGTGCCTGTGTGTGTGTGCATTTGTGTGATTGTGTGTGTAGGTAGCTATTGTAGTGCCATGTGTCAGTGATCTAAACTGTACACAACAGATGGTTGCAACCTCACAAGTCTTCGATCTAATGATGAAGCTAATGACGCACAGGCCTTTCTCAACACGATCTCCTCCATATTCATTATGGGTGATGCATTGTCAAAGTTTTAATTACCACACGTAAGGAGATGGGGAGATTCATATTTATATGCTAATATGAAGCGATCAGGCACAATATAAAATTATTTTTCGGTTCCCCTGAGAAATTCAGGAGCAAGAATTGTTGAATGACAGCTTAGTGTTGTTGCCTTAAATGAAAATGAAATAATATCCTGCCCCATCTACAGCCAGGCTTCTCTTCCACTAACTTGCATACAGGGTTTCTTTAATTGAACAGGTAATTGTTGATGGTGCTGTTCATAATTCAAGCCAAGTATAGCCATATGAATCGTGTGCATATACAATATCATTTATTTATTTATTTCTTCTTATTTTTCAGGGCTTCTGTGTACTTGTTTCTATTTCACAGGAAGTGAGAGGGGAGGTGGCAGCTGGCGGTGACAGATATCAGTCTACTTAAACACAAATGAAAAACCCAATAAGGTTGTTGACGTCAATGCCCAAGTTCAGAAGGCACATGTTGATTGAATCAGCGAGGTTGTTGTAAAATGAACCAACATAGTATATCTGTTTGGCTCTGCACTGTTTGTTGTGATAATGACTGGCTGCAGGCTGAAACACTGACAGAGTTATTGGGATGAGAATTTGAATGAGCCAAGCTGAGTGGGGAGAATAACTGTTGGGGAGGACAACAGGTTTTTTAGGGACCTGCCGGCATTTATTACTGGCCAGTTATTTGCAAGGAAATAACAATATAATCTGTTTTTAAGCTCAACTAAATGAAAAAATGAGCTTTATTGCATCATGAATAATTTCCAAATGTCATAATATAATGACTTTATATTGGGGCATTAAGGTGTCTTAGTATTCGTCTAATTAGTTTTTCTTGACTTTCTTTCATTAGACGTTAGACAACACAGTGTGTAGCCTGACAGCAACATTTACTGGAAGTTAAACCAGCTGTTCTGTTTATTTACATTTTCGTGGTTTGAGAGTAGAATTTTAGAAAATGATAAAAGTGTCGAGGATTTCCACTTCTGCAACTATTGCTAGTTATAAAGGTTTGATGCTAACTACGACACACTATAGTTACCTGTCATGTGATTTGTACTTGATGTTTTACTATGTCCATTACTTGAGCTTGACATTCTTGACCTTGGAAACAGCAGTTACACTCCAACTTCAGTTTATTTAACGTGCACATTACACAGAGAGTCTCTGTACACTTCACAAATCAGTAAAAAAACTAAACAAAAAAAGAGAAGAAACAAAACACACAATATTACACTTGTACGACCACATTAATATTTTTGGCGACACCTGGATGCTGTTTGTGTTCGGGTAAGGGTTAAAGTTTATGTTCACATTATTATTTTTGTCATATGTATTGTCTATGTTGTAATTTGATCATGTTGTCTGTTCACATGACATCTATTGCACGTCTGTCCGTGCTGGCAGACGGATCTCTCCTCAGTCGCTCTCCCCGAGGTTTCTTCCATTTTTTCTTTTTGGGAGTTGTTCCTTGTCGGCTGCACGGGTCTTACAGAGGGACTTGTATGCTGTACAGATTGTAAAGGGCCCTTAATATGACAACAGGGTTGAGGTTAATAATTTGACAAGTTGACAAAACTTGTAAAAACAACAATGTCTCTGTGAGTCATATAAAGGCGTCGAAGAACCAGACACCTCCACCAAAAACATATAACTAAAAGCACAAGATTTCAGATTGATTAAATATTAAATCTTTACAGTGGGAGATATTTGCTCAGGGCCATACTGTCGACACAAACTGGCAGGTGAATGTCTGCAGCTTGCTTCAGTGACCCGTCAATTTTCTGAACAGACTACCTTGACCTCCTGCCACCTGCCTGTGCGTCTGATGCTGTGTTGTTGAACTACTCCTATGACTGAGCAGCTCTTTTGAGCCTCTAATGGTCACTTCCGCTGTGGAAAACCATGCATTCACGCGTTCTCACTCCTCTCCCCCCCAGATAATTAACTTGCCATCTTAAATCTATTCAAATGGGTTCCTTTAAAGGCTGAGACCTTAAGGTGAGTACATAAGGTAATAAAATATCTCATTCTGGCTTTTGTGTTTGCACTGAGGTACAGGTGTTCAGTGAAATACAGAAGAAATCGAGGAGTTTATATGCAGCTTTTATTTCCAACAGCTTTTCAGCAAATAGTTCTGAACCGGAAACAGTGAACAATAACGTTTAGATGATACATTCAACTCAACAAATAATGATGCGCTTACATACAGTTTTTGTGGTATAGTGATGTACGGTACTTTGCAGGAAAAGCCCCACTACTAGATCATGTAATCACTTTCCTTTGTTTGTATTAGTGCTGTCATAAAATAATTCAGGATAACAGAACTATCGCGATATAGTATAGGAGAAAAGAAAAACAAATAATGCTATCAGTCAAATTAATTAAAAAAGAATTCTGTGTTTTGCTCTTTTTGGAAAATTGAGTGTAAGGAGGTGGAGAAAGAGTCTGTAACCTTAACTGTACAAAAAGAAAATGTTCAATAATGGATACATGGAACATTAAATCCACAGTTATTGTCAATAGTGGTAAATGGTGACACCCCTAGTTCATAAATGATTTCCTTTCAAAACCAAAGGGAGCCCTTCTGAAGTGACATGATGACCTGACGTGTGGAAAGGTGAGCTCTATAATAAAAAATGTGTCACAGGGTGGTACAAGGGAGAATTGCAGAACGCCAGACAAGAGTTTAACAAAAGAGAGATTTATTATAACAAAAGCTACACGGGGTAGACACGGGGTAAACACGGGGTAAACACGGGGTAGACACGGGGTAGACACGGGGTAGACACGGGGTAGACACGGGGTAACATGAATGACGATCCGACAAGGCACACTGGGACAGACAGGGATATATACACAGATACTAAACGAGGGAACAAGACACAGCTGGGGGAGAAAGGCAAAGACACAAGGGCAGAGTGAATGGACACAGGAGGAACAAATTAACAATCAGAAAGGGAGGGAAAACACACAGACAGGAAGTACAACTAGACATGACACGAGGGGAGTGAACGTTACAAAATAAAACAGGAAACAGAGTATAACCAGATCGTGACAAAATGAGCAGCAGTGTTTCCAAACTCAGCAGTGAAACAGCAATATGGAGAGAGCAAATAGGTAGCAGTGGATTAACATCTCACTTACTCTTGCTAAGTTATAACTCCTAAGACGAAATCAAACCAGTGTTTTTTCAGCAATAGTCATTCAGTGTATGTATATTCAGCAATTATCTCTAGTTATATTAGTTTTCAATGTTAGTGGTGGAGTTCATCATTCCCGCTCTGGATTTAAACAAGTGATTCATCAATTTCAGCTTCACTGTTTCCTGTTCCCTCTCCTGCAGAGCAAAGAGCTGCATTAAGTTGCATTGGATATACAATATACAGATGAATTTACTAATAATAGGCATGCACAAACATGCTTATTTCAAATAGTTTAGTTTGAAATCTTATGCAACAAGTTAGGGGCTTGTTCCGGAAACAGAGAAGCTGGTGAAATGCTTTCTGTGTGTGACAAAGATGAATGTCTGCAGGGTACTATCTAGCACACAGGAAATCCTCTGTCACCAAAGGTGTTGATGTCAGGAGAAGCCTTCTGTAAATTGAAGCGAATGAAAATAATGTTTTTTTCTGAAGGTCTCATCTAAGTACTCAACACTTCCAAATGTGTTGTTTCAAGTAAGTGTTTTCTGTAGGAGTAATTTTCTATAGTTTCTGCCTCCCTTAAAATGTCATTGACGTCATTGGATAAAATGTTTTAATAAAAAAAACGGCGAGCTTTAACAATTTCTCTTAGACCCTTTTCATTCCTAGTCAGACACAAATGAACTGTGCACAAATACACAATCACACATATTTACAGCACACAGAGAGAGAAAGCAAAGCAAGTGGGCTGATTGCAGTAATTGGACACAATGAAAATGTGAATGCTGCTCTTGAACAGAAGCAGACGTCATTGAACACTGATGGTGAAAAGAGATGGAGATAGTGAAAGACAAAGAAAGTGAAATGAAAGGAAATATTTTATTTAATTCTCAAATGCAGGGGGAATTCAAACACTACAATATGAAATGTACACCGAGAGGTGAAAAAAGAGACTTAATCAATAATCTGCAGGAAGTGTGGATGAAGAGTTTTTTGTTTTTGTACACCGTTGGTCTACCTCTGTGATTTGGTTTGGTTCAATCTATAATATCCAAATTATCACAATAAGCATTCCTTTTACTATCTATGTGAACGGCTCTCTGCACAATAAATGTAACACAAACCGAAAGCTTTCTCAAGGAGTACAATACATAATATTTGAACACTTTTTTGCAAAGCCATTTCCTCTCTGAAAGGACTCCGTGCTGCTGTTTCATCTGATAATACATCCTTTATGAAATTGCACCAACTATTCTTTCATTTGTTTACTGACTGAGAGCTGAGAAAACATTCAGATAAATGATGGAGAAAGACTCCAGGGGAAAACAATTTGAATTTCAATGTTCAGGTAATGGCATGGTACTTCTGCAGAGGGCAACAACTGTGAGAATCACAAAACCTTATCATTTTTGTCAAATCATTGTCATCACTGCTATTGGCTCAGTCATAGAGTTTACGGTGGGATCCTTTTCCCACAGGAAAAGTTGAAACATTGACATTTTGAAGCTTCGATGTATTTCAGCTATCGTTTGCAATAAAACAGTAAATGGTGACCAAAAGCTGTAAAGTAAAGTTTAGTTCTAATAATATCAGAAATGGCCCTTATTTAATTTCATGAAGAAAATATGTACCTAAATGATTTAATTGGATTTAAGGCATCGGATTAAATTCACTGGACCAAATCCTTGGACTCATTTTTATTGGAGTTTCTTGATATTAGATGCAGATTATAAAAATCTTCTACAATTAAAAGGTCAGGATTTCTATTTTTAGTTTTCTATGAACTGACATTGCCCTCTCCCTAACTGCAGCCATGAGGAGGTTAGGGTCTCACTTCCTTGTTCCTTATTCACTGAGGTTTTTTAGAGAGCGTGACCTGTGTCGATAAGCTGTTATAGATAGATTGGGCTATGCACTGCTTATTTTCACCAGCTAGTCGCTACCGGGCAGATTGCACAGTGCTTTTATCAGAACCTTTTTCGCTAACAACAGCTACATGCTGCGGCAGTGAGAGTGAACCAAAACAGTAAAGTTGCAGTCCGTCAAACCAAAACAATGAGCAGAAGGATGCTAAAACTCTACGTGGAGCTGAGGGACTGTGCAGAGTCAGAGACAATTATCTGTGCCAGTTCGTACTTATTCATGTGTTGTGAGTGTCGGCTAGTGATCAGGTCAGTTGAGCTTTTTCCATGTCCTCCGAGAGAGGAAGTACTTGTGTTATTCATTGTTCTCCTCCTTATGAGTGATTGTTTATTTTGATACTTTGTTTGTTTGTATTCCTCCTTATGAGCGCTATTGTTTTGTACTTTGTTTGCTGTAAAGCATTTTATTTTGTTACTTTACATCCGTCTCGGAGTCGTGCATTTGAGTTCACCAACACTTACACCGTAGGAATGTTTGAGCAATGCAGTAAGTGGTTGTTTCTATTGGATTTGCAATGCACTGTAAGTGATTGCACAATCTAAACATGCCACACAAATGCTCCTCACAACATAAAACAATCTGGTTTTGCTTTTTGTTTTTTGCAGTTGCCTCCAGCTGTTAATGAGACTATTGTTCTCCTTCACTTTCATTACATTATCATGTCAGTCTGTGTTTTTAATTCACATTGAGTTGCATAAGCAAATTACTTCACCAGTAGAACCTGGTGACTACCCCTGATAGAGGCAAGGTTGTTACAGCAGAGAGATTTGCCTCACACAGGTCTGATGACGCACATAACCCTGAGGAAAAAAAGGTTTGCTTGGTGAGGCAGAAAAGCAGGAACATGAAATCCATGCGCTGCTGGATTAGTTTATCATGGTCTGCATGCAAAATAATGTAAGTGTAATAATTTGAACGTTTCTGCGGGAACAGATTTAGATACTGTTGTACATGGATTCTGTGCACTTAGTCAATGTGTGAAACAGCAAGTTTAGAAAGAACGGCAACAAAATAAAGCTTGTTTGTCTGTTAATCAACTCAAAAGTGCTCCAACTGCCCTTGGCCAGGTCAGGGAGAAACGCAGGCTGCATCAGATCTTCTGCGTCACTGAGTTTGCACCAACAACTCTGATATTTTAAATGACTGCCCACGCCTCTGCACTCTGCACACTGCACTCTTTCACAGGCACATGCACGTGCCTCCACACACACTCTGCATGCATGCTCTGTTTGACACAGAGCACTGCAGATTCACTTAAACAGCACATTCACAATAATGTTTTTCATACAAAACATAATGACGTTTTTGCAATTTTATAATGAGTATTCTTCTGGGAGTTCTCTGTGCTGGAACTTCACCTTCAAACATGTTGTCACGGTAACTGAGTACGACATATGGAGGAACCCTGAGCTTGTGAAAGCCCTGTTGCTGTGGTGATGTCTTTACTGAGAATACATTAAAGGATTTTGAAAAGAGTGAGCTTTGAAGGCAGCAGGGTATCCAAATAAATGACAACGTAACATATATTACAATGCACAAACACAGAATGTCACAGAAATACAGAAATAAAAGGAACTGATCATTTAGATTTTATATGATTTCATATTGCAGATGGTACAGTTGTGTCCTGCTGCACACACCATGTCAGTTTACAAACTCGCATTCAGTCCAACTCCATGGATGACTGCAATTTTGTAAACATACATTTTCATCATTTTGTATGTGAATCCTGCATTTAAAGAAATAATGGCTAAAGAGGGAAATAGAAAATAGGACTCATGTACCAATTAACTGATAGGACACAGTGAATAAATCCATAAGTAAGTCCAAATGGAAGCTGC
Organism: Cottoperca gobio; assembly: GCF_900634415.1. NCBI lineage: Eukaryota > Metazoa > Chordata > Actinopteri > Perciformes > Bovichtidae > Cottoperca > Cottoperca gobio. Next base: position 10,605,555 of record NC_041365.1, on the reverse strand, counting down.
TTTGGTTTGAGAAACTCAAACAAAGAGTACAGAGGGTCTCTGTGGTATTGTAATTACAATGGCTTGCACTGGCCATCGGTGTCTAGTGGAGCCTCAGCTTCCGGCAGCGGCTCAATTCAGAATACTAATGCTGCAATTAGTGTATCCCAGCAACAGGAAGTAGGCTGTCCTTGAGGGGAGAGGAGAGCACAGAGCTGAATACATTGCTCTGATACTGACGAGCTCTAGTGGCTGCTGTCAGGTCCCTGCTTAGACCTGTGAGGAAGCCTGGAACAGTGGGGGCACTGACTCTGACTCCAATGGCTGCGAGGAGGGGGAAGTTAAAGCGGCATGTCAAGGTCAAATGCTGCATCATTACAGGTTATCCCTGTGGCAAATCAAGAGAAAAGCCACTTCCGAATGTTCCCACATCTTTTGAAATGCTGTCCTAGCAGGTTCTGACCCAGCCTTTTCATTCAGAATGATGTAATCTAACAAGAAAAGTTTCCCAACTAGGCGGAGTAGTCTTCTTCTGCAGATGGAGGCAATGTAACTAGGGGTCAAATAAATACAGTATATAGTTTTTGTGAACAAATACTTTACTTGCAAATGCAGGACAAAATGACCGCGTCCTACCTGAATGTAATAGCGTCCCCTTTTAAGAACACATGGAGCTTATTCTTTATTTGCACTGCTGCATGTATCCAAATCTCCAAAGTAGAGATGTTTGCCCAATTAACGTAAACAATATTTTGTTTGTTGTATTTTGCCTCAGAACTAAGAGATATGTGAACAACATATTGGAATATTGAAATTGCATGCCTTCATTGTTCTTATTGGCTGGCACCTTTTCTTTCCCAAGTAGTCATATAATCAGCTGAGTCACTGAAACAATTAGAGGTGCGTGCAGCAATTCAGAGGTCTGAAACCAGGCAAGTCTCCAAGTATTACCTCCAGGTTAGTCAGTTATACAGCTTGTAGTTAACTTTCAGATAGAAAGAAGTCATGCAGTGGTCTTCTGTGGCCAAAAGAGGACTAACTATCCTGACAACAGCCTGAAGTTATTCGGATGGACGCCTGCTGCTAATTGAACTTAATGGCACCATTTGTGACTCTGCAGAGTGCATCAATTCAACTTGCCTGTCCCCTCGCTTACATCTCAAGTGGAGTAAAATTGCACATGCCCCGCATTCTGATGAGCATGTAGCTATGGAAACTTGTTCTCAAGTGGCAACTTGTTCAATATAACACACTTTGAGTATTGCACAGCACTTTCACTTAAGTGCATCTTTCCGCTTGACTCCCTTATTGCGGAAGCCTTGCACCCATTATTCTAATGTTGACATACGATAAAGACAATTGTTCTATTTTTTCCTTTCAGTGGGATGACAGTAAACACGATTATTAGCATACAAGTATTAATTGAATCAAACTTTAGGAGGAGGATAAAAGGGTTGTTATGTGATGCAGAATGTGGTTATACTGGTTAAAACTGCAGCTCATGACTTCCCTCGGACAATCTTCCTTTTTTCTTTCTTTTTTTTTAAAACATATAACTTTACATATTTAATCACCGGTTACCTGGTGTTTCACTTAAAAGTTTTAAATTGGATAATAATAAAATAAAAGGGATTTCCTTTGCTTCCTATATGGTATTTTACTGGATGATACATTATGTTGCTACTCAGTGTGCCTATCTGAGCTGCCAGGTCCACCGCTGCTGCCTGAGGAATTGTCGAAGTGTTTGCTTCCTGCTGAGGACTAATGAAGGGTCAAAAGAAAAAGCTCATTTTCTATGCCAGGGACCATGATTACAGTCGCAGACCTTGATTTGCCAAAATTGCAGCATTAGACCACTACTTCAGACAAATTAACACTCAACAAAGTCATGTTCAGAAAAATAAGTATGCATATCAAGTGATAAGGAAGTCACCTGCAAAATAAGCTGTAGCACTCATTTGCCACTGCTTTCTGTGCAAAACTAACCATATAGTCACCATATAGGTGTCCATTAAGAAGCTGAGATGTGCAGTATAGACTGATAGCATATTCAAATTGGCAGGAAAGTTATTTTAAGTTTAGTTGCTCTATGATTAGCCTGTTGATTGTGTTCTGAAGTGGGTGGTAATTGAACAAAAGTTGCCACTTATCAGTGAGAATAGAACATCTATTGTATTTTAGTGGGTTGAGCTGTGAAATCTCCGTCCAGTCAACATCCTTTAAAGTATCCTTTTAAACATCACTGACAATTCTGCCAATATCTAAAGAAATAAAACTTTCATTAAAACTCAGTAGTTACAAGCTAAATGTGTTAAAGAATAAGAACAAATGCCCTTGAGAATAAGGTCTTGAGATGAAATGTATATAATTGAACAGGGTTTGCTGAACCAGAGAGGCTGTTCCATAACCTGCGAGCCGGGACAGCAAAAGCTTGGTCACCACGAGTCTTGAACTTTAAGCGGGACACAAACTCTGGGATCTCTCGAGGATATTGTTTCATTTGTTTCATTTGGTTCTAATGTAAGCTTAAGATGGAAAACCTTTCAATGACCTCTCTTTGCATTAGATTATATAAAAAGACAGTCATCTTTGTTTTCTTTGTAGTTCTTTAATAAATTGTTTGTTTAAAAAAAGTACTATTTCCAGCTATAGTAAGTGCCATTTAAGATCACATGTGTTTATTTCCTATAAATACATACAAATGAGCCACTGATTGCGCATAACCAGTAATCAAAGAACTATATATACCCGCGTCGGGAGCCTCTGCCTGAATGGTGCACGCCCAGTTTCTTCTTAGTAGACTATTCATGGTTTGTATGGGACCATTAGGAGCTTGCCAGAAATAAAACTAATGCAACCTAACGATACAACCCAAGATGATAGAGGAGATGAATTCTATTTCTGTGTCTTCGTGGGCAATTTACCTTCCAAATTAGGGAATAAGAAAAATAATAGAGAGGGAATTCTTTAGCCAAATAGCATGCAATTTATCTTACTTAATTCATAACTTTTTCCTTCCTGCAAGCGGAGACCACTTAAGACATAAGACAGGGCTGAGTCATTCTTCTTGTTTGATGGCTCATGCTGAAGCACTAGGAAAACGTAAGGCTAATGATGTGAGCACTAACAGAAAATACCTCAGATGTGTCAGGTTTGCAGGTGAACCATAATTAATCAATCAATCACATTTTTATATAACCCAATATCACAAATGTGCGTCAGGGGGCTTTACAATATGTACAGCATACGACACCCTCTGTCCTTAAACACTTGCAGCGGACGAGGAAAAACTCCCCAAAAACAAACAACTAACAGGGGAACTTTACGATACACAGCCAGGGGAAACCAGAACACATGACATGCAGAACTCTCACTATATGTGCAGATACTACACTGTCTGCGTATAGATGGTTAGGCATGGGTGTTATAAGTCTCAAGTTTTGGGTATTGTCTCTCTCTCTCTTTCTCCCTCCCTCTCCCACTTCTCTATCAGGAAATCTCTATATGGTGCTCCTGCAGATCGGAAACCTGTTTCCATGGGGACTGCTGTCTTTTAAACTGGCTAGACGTGTGTGCGTAAGCAGATATGCAGCTCCAAAATAAATGTGTTTTCCCGGCTTTGGACAGCAGACGAATTGCTGAGGGTAATCTAAATCTCAAATCAATGGCCTATAACAGCGTAATAGCATCGCTTGAGAGTTTAAACTGCAAGGGGGATCAAAGTGTACAAGTTTAAGCCAGCTGTTACAAGACATACAGTAAATGCATTCATTCTCATGCTAAGTTAGGGTGTGTGCATGCATGTGTATATGAAAGCAATACTGCACTTTGTATACAGCTTTTCAATGTTGTTGCATCTTTGAAAGTGCAAAAGGATGAGTTGATCACATTGGAGGTTTAGGTGCAGGAAATATAGGAATGCTGCTCGCCTCTTGGCTTTAGTGTAAAAATGAATGCATACTGCCCCCCAGTGTAAGCAACAGGTTTGTGTAAAGGTGTGCGTGTATGCCTCATGAGTAGCTGTGCTTTTACACTGATACTTTTACATCATTATGAATTAGATTGCATTTTATTACATTGTTGTGATGTTGACAGTGTGCTGTTAATCACATTGCTGTATGTTTACACTATTGCGACACAAAATACATGTTAAGACAATGTAAAAGGATATTAGCCATTCAGGGGGCAGGATATTCTGTTAATGGCAAATAGTAAAGGAGGTCTTCTTATCATTATAGCATAATTAAGGGTTTGAACAAACTTGACAAGTTAAAACCAAAGTTCAGGCCTCTTCTTTCCCCGGTTCGAGACTTTTTCCACATCAGTGACTCACTAATTGCAGACAACCATCATCAATTACATCGACTGAGGGGGCAGAATCTATTCAGTACAATACAAATGGAAACACAAACTGACAGCATTGACCAACTGCTTCCTTTTATTTGTAGTGACAAATGATATTTCAAAAGGACAAATGTCAAGACAACAATAAAGCTACGACATTTGAAAAAAAACATTCCAGATGTCCTCAAAGGATTTATCGTAATGCCACCCATTCACAAAATGTACAAATACATTTAAGCTTCGATGACTAGCACTAGACATCTTGGCACATACGGTAGCATCCTTCTATAATGACATCAAAGCTCTCTGTGTGCAGCTTTTTTAATACCTACGCAGAGGTGAGCTGTATACAGGGAGCCCTGAACAGACAGACATTGGTCAAAAGTGACGAACAAGCTAGTTACCCTGAGCGTATCATTTACGAAACAGTCAATATAGATCTCTGTCATACAGTACATCATCTGTCAAAGGATGACTGAGATATTTGACTTTGCATTGAAGGTAGAAACTTTAACCAATGCTTATGCGTAAGGAAACCTTACTAAATATTGTATGACATGAGCTGACTGCGCTGGTATCATAGTGAGGTAGAATAGGCTACCTGAAGTGTAGAAAGTGGAAAGGCTTTAAAACAATTGGCAAAAAGAGGACCTCATTTTAATCAGGTTGAAGTTTTAATCACTTCCATGTGTCTTATTGTAATTTACCGTCCATATAGCCGAGAATAGGAAAGGGGCGAGAGAGGGGGCGACATGCAGTGAAGGGCCGCAGGTCGGAATCAATGGATGGATGGAATGAGTGAATTTAACACGAATCAAATCTAATTGTACTCTGACCTAAGAAACAAAACAAACAAAAAACAAGTTTTAAGTTAAAAAAATTGAAATGTGACAGGAGAGGTCAAGAAGTCACAGGCTTTTATGAAAGAGCTCCCATTTACTTAAAGACAAAAACAAACAATAAAAAAAAAGAGGCAGACAGAATGAGCAGAACAACTAACCAATCAGTCCAGCAGTCCAATAAAAATAAAGAAATACTTGGAAAACAACTTGGGAAAAAAGAAGAAGAAAAACTGATTGTTGTTGCTGCTTAATTCAAACCTCCTCCAGTCAGTGACCTTGTCACACTCATGACTCACTAATGTGGAAACTCATCAGGAGGCACAAGGGAAGGACAACCCACAAGACAACCTACAGCCCTGTTGAATAAATAACTTTTTACTTGCTTTGATTATTGAAATGTAAAAGGAAAAAATGTTACAATGTATTTTATTTTATAAGACTAATTCCTTGTATTGCACAAAGAAAAGATTATTATACTATTTATTGACACTTGTACGCCTCGTAAGTGCTTCACCAGCTGTAAAAGGCTCTTTATTTTCATATTTTCTGTTTATTTCCTGTTATTCAATTTTGCCCAGCCTGCTTGTGTAATTGTGAAAAGCTTGCATGTCTTGCATGCTCAAAATTCAGCTTTATTTTGAAAGGGAAATATATATCTCCTCTTTTCCTTTTGAAGCCTAATGCAGTCAAACATAAATGGCACCCTCAATTTTAACCTCCTGCTCAGAAGCTTTCCAGTGACTCTGACTTATTTTTCTTATATATTGCATTTTATCTCTGCAGAGGATGGAGTGACAAATGGGGTAACCATCATAAAGTGGCATCCTACTCTGGTCACAGGAAGCTCTCTGAGGGTTCTGAAAAAAGGCTGACATTTTACAGGATGAGAAAAATGGAAGAAAGCATTGTTCTGCTCAATGGATCAAGAAAATATGCAAAGACTCTCCACTCTGTTTAGTATGACAAAAGTGATGAATATCTATCATCCAAAATCAAAAGGTGGATGCTGGATGCTTTGTTAACTCAACAAAAACACTTAGGAAACTGTCACACTATAGCACACTATTCATTCGTAAGCAGATATAAGGACACAAAAATACGGAAGTGACCCATATTGCATTATCACCCGCTGCTAAATTGAAGCAGGGTGTGAACACAGTCCTTTGTGAAGGAGGGTAATGGACAGGGAAATGAAAGAAATTGGATGTCTCTACAGCACTGCCATTAAAGGAGGTACCACTGCTGTACATCACCTTGTTACCATGTTGCACTCTCAGAGGAAGGGCGATCAGCCGGAGGTGTTAACATGGTGAAATAAACATCTTGGACATCACAAGGAAATTGCTTTACTCTCCTGGAGTTTTTCTTTAATTGCAGGAAGTCTTTGTATGGTTGTGTAGCTCATGAAGAATGAGAAAACAACCATATAGTAGGATACCATTCACTGTGTTTATTTGCAGTGAGTTTTAAGAGAATGCACATCAAAGATCAAAGAAATGCTAAAAGACGTTGGAAAAAAGGTATGCCCTTATAAGGAAGAGCATTTAGGAGCAAAAGATGAGGGCTGAACCGATCACAGCGCACACTGGACGAGAGACACATATACAGATGGCTGTGAATTTTCCAATTAACCTCACCTGCACATGTTTGTATTGTGTGAGGAAACGAGAGCATGGGGAGGAAATCTGGGCCAGGAAGTGGTCTATTGATCAAATAGGTCAAATTATATAAAACCGAGCCTCAGACCAGCTAGGGAAATTCATATTGTGGATTCATTGGTGCAATTTGCTGTGGTTTGGAATTGTTGTGATTGATTTCAAAACAATTACACTCTTGTTTCCCAGAGATATGCTGTGATGTAACACACACACACACACACACACACAGACACAGACACACACACACACACACACACACACACACACACACACACACACACACACACACACACACACATACACACACACACACACACAAAGACATAGGATGAATAATGCCATGTTCTTGTCTACTCAGGAAATATTACTCCGGAAGATTTATTCGGTACAATGACCTGCAAGGCCTCTTGAGTGTTATGAATTAAGTGAAAGTAGGTTAACCAATTTTCAGTTGAACATATTTCATCTCAGTTTTTCATTGAAGGTCATAACAGGCAAACTTATTTCATGTTTTCTTCATTTCAATCTGCGTGTGGGTTATGTATCAAACACAATTACTATAATAAAATCTTAACCCATGATATTTTCGTGCATCTCTTTATAAAACGCATCTGTACAATACATTTTGATGAAACATAGAAGATTGTGCATTTAATGTGGCCGTACATTCACCATACTCATGCTATGCTAATAAAAAATGACTATTTTTTTGGAAATAGGCAAAAAAAAAGCAACAACAGAAAAATCGATACATCTGCCCAAGGACACCAAATGTTTTGTGTGTTTTATATAATCAGACATGGAACACGAGTGAGGCAGGGTGTTACGCTTTGCTACCACCAGATGGCAGTCAAATTAAATCACTTGAACTGCAATAGACCTAAACCCAACACGGCACATTCCAGCACAAATCAATCACTCATTCAAACCGTCAGCGATTCAATCTTTATTTAGTTAATTCATATATTAATTAGTCTGGAGCCTTGTGTTGAATTATTAGAATCAGAATTAAGAAAATCTTTGCCCACAACATTTTCATTCAAAATCTCTAAATCATTGGCCGAACCACTATTTCAAATAAGTACCTTACAGTATATATTGTATACTTTGCCTGTTCAACAATTATAATCATTTAAATTCTGAATAGTCATCTTCCACTGCAAAACATACACCAATTTTCATGGACGTAATGCTGAGAGTGGCTTGACTCAATAGACTGATGTAGGCTATATCTAGTTTTGTATGTAAAAATATGTACTAGAAAAAGAGAAATTATAAAATGTCATAGGATTTCATGATCATATTTGTTGGCCTTACCATCCAATATTTCATTATATCTATTAAAGGTATTTTACTTTATCAACATGTGTTTTGTTTTTTGGGTTAGCCCCTAACAGAATAGCACTTTCTTTTACATTATGTTAAAGATTAAACTCATTCACTATAGTAGTATGCACCGATTATGGCCCACACTGGATTTCATCATGTCTCTGTTGTAACTCACACGTCCACCAGTGGGTGGCGGTAATGTACCCTAAACATTGAATGCCGACAACATCCTGAAATCCAACGAAGAAGAACTGAAGCCAGCAGGTTTAGTCCAGGGCTGTATGTTTCGGTCACTGGGGGCAAACAAGGTAGGCAAACAATATGTCACTCCTCTGTTGAGACGAAAATCTTTTTAAAACAAGATCGTTTTAATTTGGCAAGCTACGTATGCTAGCTAACAACTTTTTCTGTCTAGTTGACTGACATTAGTAGCAGAAAACATACTGGGGCTAACGTTAGCTTAGCCGGTTGTTAAATACTCCTATCCAGGGCTAGCTGTTGGCATTGTTATTTTATCCCATACATACCGTTACGTCTCTATCCACATGTACGAGCTCTTTATAACAGTGTAAAAGTCTTGTTAAATGTATGTCTGAGTATTTACCGCATTTAAAACAGTAGCGGTTAATTCTTTTGTCAAATATTGTTGTAACGTTATATGCAATGCCAAATTCCTGCTTGCCTGACAGTAGCACACATTACTCGCATGTAATATGTCTTACATTTATGTTATTGGCATCACGCTAACCTCGTGTTTTTCTTTCTCTCCTCAGGTTCCAGCTGTGTGCCGTCTCTACCAATTTGCAGGAAACAGCTTGGAGCTGCAGATTAGCAACATCAGTCTTTATAATAACATTAAAGCTTCCTTCCGATGTTAGATACAACACCCTAGAAACCTATTCGGAGGACTGTAGCCAGTGTCCAGATGCATTTGTTTTTGTTTCCAACTGGAGACAAATGGTTTTGAGTCATGGATCAAGGTGTTGTAGACAGTCCTGTTGTCCTTGTCATCAAGGCACCCAACCAGAAGTACACTGACCAAACTATAAACTGTTACCAGAACTGGACTGTGGAGAAACTCAAAGCACACTTGTCAGATGTATACCCAAGCAAACCAGTGAGTACTTTTGATCCAATCCGCTTATTGCTGCTGAGATGAGAACATGTTACAATGTATTAATCCCAATGCCTATTTTGTGCTTCTCTGGTCCATCCTACTTTCCGGTGACATCAAAGTCAGCTGATCACCTTTTGTGGAATCACAAGAAAGAGTCACTTTCTGTGTGCCGTTTTATTTTTCATTGCGTGTCAAGAGGGAACGGGTGACATAAACATGTAAAAAAATAATAATACGTTCCACGAATTGTTAACTTCTGTTACTTGGTATGCAGAGTCAGCTGGGTCCCTGCGTGTGATGGTGTGAATGATGTTTGTAGAATTTGACCCCAAGAAGTGAGTTGTGTAAGATGAGATCAAACATTGTTGCACATATTGCATTAGTGCACAAACCTCTATATATGCTGCTCTAACGTAACCAACAGTGCACTGGTCACTTTATCTCAACTAAAATCTTCTTTATTGTTTGTCTTGGTATTTATTTTGCTTTAATTTTTATTTGATTTTATCCAGTGATTTGGCTGATAATGTAGTTATAACTCTATTTGAGTCCAGTACCTACAATTTTATTCAAATGATTGTTGAATCATCATCAAAGTGACACAGAACATTAACCTTGATCTATTCTCTGAATTGAAAGAAGTCAGGTTTCCAGAGTCGGAGTAGATGAACGAGCCTTGGAGTCTGTAGATTTGACTTCACAATGAAAGGAAGGCGTTTCCTGCTTTATTGTGCTTTGCTCCCTTTTCTCTCTTGTTCTGATGCCGTCATTGTAAACACACCAGGGACACATTTCTCCCTTGTAAAGTTGTGGAGCGATCTCTGTAAGGGCTTCACTTTTGTTAGTGTGATTTAGCGAACATTAACTGTGACATATTTAACAATGACGCAACATGATCCCGGAATAAAGGGTTCTCTGTTGCAACTTAGTTGGCCAGGATTTTAAATAGACAATTTAAATTCCTGAGTGGTCGTTCTGTACAGTGAACGTAGGCTTTCAGAGGACACCCTCTGACCTACACTGCAGGTTAATCCACTGTTAAAACCACTTATTCCAATTAAGGTTACTATAATCTCATCCTCATTATGCATTTGATGTCGTGGTCTACATCTCAGAGTTTGCTGTTTTCCTGCTTGTCGTTGTCGATTGTTAACTAGAATTGTTTAAGAAGAGCAAAATAAAATGAACTGTATTCTAATCTGTAATACGATTATCTCGTGTGACCTCATTATGCTTATTGTTCTGAATTTCTAGAGCTCCAAAGACCAGAGGCTGGTGTATTCTGGGAAGCTGCTTTTGAATCACTTTACCTTAAAAGATGTGCTCAGAAAGGTAGGTTCTCTCTGTGATGGATTACATGTGTATTAGAGTGATTCTAGTTTAATAATTATAAAACTAACAGCTGCCTGATTCTCTGCTGTCACCAACTGCGTATTGTTTTTGAGTGCAGCTTCGTTGAGCTGTACTTGTGTGTCTACATGCAAGTGTATGTGATGACATGATCATATGGCTTTGTTGTTCAAAGTGATATTTTTAGCTTCATTTCTAGAGCAGAAGAAGGTAATGGGGCTATTAAAAGGTATAACTTTGAGGAGTAATAATAATTAGAAGGTTATAAACTCTGAAGGGTCATAGGAGTAATAAAAACAAACCATAATGGACATTTAAATGCAGCAAAATCAATGTTGTTGCTAATCATGGACATTCCAATTGCATTGTGAAAACAAACGGGCATTTAATAAGGTTTAAAATTCTTCAATACATATTTGATGGTTATGATCAGGACTGAAGTTGGTTAAAAGCTTTAACTCATTGAAAGTATAAAATATTCATAAATAATGTTTTACGGCAGTTTAAAGTGAGGCACAAGGGTTAACAGATGCAAACATGCTATCCACTATCCGGTGTTATGGATGGTATGACAGCAATATTCTTTATGTATTGTCTCAGGTTGAATGTATGCATCTCAGCTTGTCCTGTAATTTGCTGGTGCTACATTGAGAAAATCAATCGGACATGTTGTCATACCTTTCAGTCTAGCATTGACCAATATTACGCAGACGATATGAATACAACTCTTGGTTATTTAAAGCAGATTTTTTTCATTGTTCACCCATAAAGTTCAAACGTTGATATTGTTTCCCCCTTGAAGATGCAATATTTGCAAACTGTTTAATAATGAGCTGTGCTTCTACAGCAGGATGAGTACCATATGCTCCATCTGGTGTGCGCCTCCCGAACCCCTCCCAGCTCCCCGAAGTTCCCCCGCAGCCGCAGTAACAAGCCTCAGGAGAGCTCTGCCGGTCCCACGGTGGGTCAGCCACGCGCTCCTCACACCTTTCCATTCATTTCATCATCAGTACATTTCCTTTAATCATCCAACTCACTGCTGTAATCTACATCTCTTGAGGATTTAAACAAACGCCACTTGCCTTTTAAGATGAACCATAAATGTTAAACTTATTTTTCTGGTTTACAGCCCCTTCAAAACTCTACCAGTCCTTCCACTGCTCATCAAAGCCAGTCATCTACAGGAGAGAGCAGCGATGGACTCAGACAGCGAACAGGACCCTTCCCTTATCACCAGATGTATCCACAATTTATGGACAGGTAAGCTTTTGAACTGGTGAAACTTTGTTAACTGCTGCAGTGCAAAGATAGATTGTAATTTACTAATCTGACGCACTATAAAAAGGATTTTTCAAACACAAAAATCAACCTTTGTTAAGGGTAAGATCAGGACCTATAGATAATTTAGATGCCAAATATCACCACAAGCATTGCTGCTATCGTTAAGAAAAGTCTTGTTAGGCCTGTAAGAAGCAACAAGGTACATTAACATAAAAGACGAGATGTCTTAAAAGCCTTTGAATTCATTAATCTAAAAACAAAAGAAAAGGCCTTAATTGGCATTAAAATGTCCTAAATCAGTCTTTCAATCTCTCTCTCTGTCTGTCTGTCTGTCTCTCTCCTCTCTCTGTCTGTCTGTCTCTCTCTCTCTCTGTCTGTCTGTCTGTCTCTCTCTCTGTCTGTCTGTCTCTCTCTCTGTCTGTCTGTCTGTCTCTCTCTCTGTCTGTCTGTCTGTCTGTCTGTCTGTCTGTCTGTCTGTCTCTCTCTCTGTCTGTCTGTCTGTCTCTCTCTCTGTCTGTCTGTCTCTCTGTCTGTCTCTCTGTCTGTCTGTCTGTCTGTCTCTCTCTCTGTCTGTCTGTCTGTCTGTCTCTCTCTCTGTCTGTCTGTCTGTCTGGATCCTGATAGTGGAAACATTGCGTGTAAAATTAGTTTTTAAATTGTATTCAGTGGCATCTAAAATCTAAAATTTAACTTGCCTTAAGCTGTAGGAACCCTGAAAAAGGGCTAAAGCAGCACAGAGCTGCTATTGGGTTAGAATGATTAGTTTATTTGACAGTCCAAAGTTAGATTGTATTAGATCTGTTCATCGCAGCCTTTTGACAATTGTGGTTCATGTGTTTGTAATGCAATGTCTCTTATTTCCAGCTGGAATCAATACTCACCACAGTCAACCCCTCCCACAAACATGCCTGCTTATTACAACCCCATGACACTAATGTGGTGGCAGCAGTTGTACGCCCGGCAATACTACATGCATTAGTAAGTCCCTTCATGTTTCTGAATGTTTACTGAGCCTCTATCCAGGCAAACATTAAAGTGTTACAAACCAACTCTTCTCCCGTCTCTCCCTCCAGTCAGTTACTGGCTGCCTCCTCTCAACACCTCAGGCCAGAACAGCCCTCGACTCACTCTAACCCGCCCGACCCTCTGAGCCAGCGTCCTCAGGCGGATCGCCGTGGCAACCCGGAAGTCCAGATGAACGCCCAGGGGGGGGAGATCATGAACGAGGAGGAGCTGAACCGGGATTGGCTCGACTGGGTGTACACATTTTCACGTGCTGCGATCCTCCTCAGTATAGTCTACTTCTATTCCTCCTTCAGCCGCTTTGTCATGGTGATGATGGCCATGCTGGTGCTGTATCTGTGAGTGCTCCTTAGTTAAGATGCTGTATATTGATTTGGCAGTTTGGGCTTTCATTCTATCTATCTCCCATAATGATAGGTTTGTTTTCATTTTCACACACTACAGCCTAAACAATTCACGTGTTACTCATAAGTATAAATAGTAATGGATGTATAATGCTATTTAGTGTTATTGGCAGGATGTGAAACGTTTGTAACGTCAGGTGTTTCCGTGTGCAGGCATCAGGCCGGCTGGTTTCCCTTTAACTTGGAGAATGAACTTCTGCTTCCTGGAGAGAGAAATCAGGACGATATGGAGGGAGAGCAACAAAACCACGACTTTCAGGAAATGGTAGCTGCCTCTCATCCACCTCAGCTTTACCAAGACAGTTACCCAGTGCTGATGGGATTTTTATCTGTAACTTAGATTGTGTCTTCAGTCCACGTCGTTCACTCAAGTCCAGATATTTACAGGGTTTTTTTTTTACAGAATGTTTCTAATTCTAATACATGGAAACAAGAAAAGGCCTCCCCACCTTGGTTACAAATGTCGATGCCTTGAGTTAAAGCAGTGCTGGAATATCACCAACTATTTTAATGGAGTTAGGATTATATCATTGTAAATGTAATATCTTTGTGTTTTAGATTGTCTGACCAAAAAAAGGTCATTTAAAGATGCCACCATAAATATTGGGAATGGTGATGGGATATTTTACACTATTTTCTAAAATGTTATAACCTAAACAATTAATTGATATATGAATGAACAGATTATTTATATAAATAATGAAAGTAATTGATATATTCCGCTGTAGTGACATTTTAGGCAGGATGGAAGTAATTACAAATATTGTTACTTTAAAACTATTATTCAAGTAAAAGTAGGTCAGTTAAAATGCACTCTGATTTAAGGTGACTGCCTTCATTATTTAAAAAAAAAAAAAGGGGGAAATAAAGAAACAAGAAGTGTGTGCAACAAGAAGCATCATGAAGCCACATAAAGGATATAGACACTTCTTATAGAATCATTAGAAACAAATATGAAACATAACCAAGACAGACAACTGTAACAACAATATAAACTCCGCTGGAGTATCCACCATGAGCATGTTAGACACAGCGTGCACATGTTGATGACACGAAATCATAAGTGTGTTTGATTTGGGTCACTTCGCGTGCTGGCTGGGTGGTGCGTTAAATCAGTGATTAATTACGATATAGATGCAGCTTTGTATTTACTATGCCGGGATACATTAATGATACCATAAAGACGTAATTCTTAAATTGATTGCGTTGTTGTGCATTTTTTTAACTGTCCCCTAAGTGCTAGGACCCGCCCTGAGTTTGACCCCTGTCAATTACACAAAAAACGTGCTACAGTTTTGAAAGTAAATGTGATTTATTACCCTTATCCCTGATTTTAGGTTACATGGTAACGTCATCAGGGAACAAAAAGGACTCTGAATTATGAAATCTAAATTGGTCAGACATTAAGAGTAACTTTGCATTAGGGAGCTACTGTTCAAGATTACTAATTTCACCGTCAAATATGTCTAATCTAGTGCACTAAATGTTAGTGTGAAACTGTATCTCACCTGGTTGTCTTCTTATAACGTAATCCTGTATAGGAAGGAGTGATAGACGACACCTCGGACGATGATGGCGAAAGTGGCGAGGAAGGAGCAGAAGAGCCTAACAGCGCCCCCCACACGGGCTTCCTCTCCTCCACGTGGTCGTTCATCATAACCTTCTTCATGTCACTCATCCCAGAGGGACCGCCAAACGCTGCTAACTGAACCACGAGCCGCCACAGTTCTCCACAAGGGCACACTCTTTCTTTAAAAGGAGGACGAGTATCCTACCTGCTTAGGGAAACGGTTTCTGTTGCAGTACAGTGTTATAGTTTTCCAATAGTGTACTTTACTACATATCTAAGACTTTGAGCCAAAATACATATGACTGATTTAACACGGAAAGAGAAAAATGATCACCTCTTATGGAAGTTTTTTTGTTTGTTTGTCTGCACAAAGACAAACCTTTTGAGCTGTTATATGATACGAACATTAATTTAACTGCTGTTTACAAGGATTGCTAGTGACGCCTTGTAAACATAGTCAGATGAATAATAGTATGTGGCAATGCATTGTTTCTGTAATTTATGAAACGGGGACAGCAGGCACATGTATAAAGGAAAACAATTACAGCACTGCAGCATCGTGTTTGACAACTTGCATCTCTTTATTTTCCTTTGTGGGAAGCTGCAACATTCGTTGAAATAGTTTTGTTTGAATTGTAATGATTTGTTGTAATGGTGGTTGTATCTAAATAAGACATTTAAATTTAAAAGGGCCACCTTAGTTCAAGAGCTAAACCTTAGTGAATAGTCCCGAGTCATGTAGAGCCTGTGATTATTTACATGAGAGATCTTGGCCTGAGAGTTCATAAAATGTGTCTTAACACATTGTGTATGTGTTGACGTGTATCTCAGAGCGATGTTGGCTACGGAAGTGTGATTTTTACTGAAGTGAAACAATGAACCACTAATTGAAAGAACTGAGTTAAGTAGAAGAATGGAGCTTCCAATATTAATGGAAAATCAAACAGGACGCTCGTTGTTGGGATTTAAAGTTGTGTGGCAATGAGCGAACAAGAGAAAGTTTAAAATGTCCTACTATTAAATAAAGCACTGCCCTAATTCAGAGTTCATGTAGGACAAACCTTACACCTCTTGAGTGTGTGAAAATGGCTGCTGCTGTTAATATGTTGTGTACCAATAATGATGATCATGTTTATTAAACCTTCATTCATGGTAATGTAGTCATGTGGTTTCTCCAGATTCTCCCTTAAGCAAAGAGCAACACATGACCACAACTACTGACTAAATTGTGAACAGGAAGCGTTATAAAATAGATATTTAATCTTGTTAAACGGACTACATGGGATCAGTTATCCTGTATCTCTACTGTGGAAGCATGCCGCTGAAGCCAGTGTTGCCTCTAGGTTCAAGCACTTGCTGCTAAAAAAAAGAAAGAAGAGAAGAAGAGCATCAGAAGAATTGGGTAGTATAATTACAACATAATCAACGGTGCAAGTATAATAAACAATAAACCATTTTTAGTTCAATTTTACAGTATATTTATTATATATTCTTGCATAAATACTTAAAGAAGTGAAAATAGCAAGGCCTCCCCATATCCAGACTGAAAGGTTTGCGTAGTAATTATGTGCACTAATCTAATGTCTGTAAGGTCACGTTTAACATCCACACAGGTGTTTTCACTCTGGCTGATTAGACCTTCTGCTCAGGGTTAATGTTTCCTGCACTAACAGGATTCCTATCAGCGAAGGAAATGTCAATCAAACACAATCTGCACATGTCCACACAGGCCTCAGAGTCTAATTAGTCAAATAAGTGAACACACCTGTGTGTCAATGATTGTTACACAGTAACTTAATGAGCCAGCAGTGCTGTGGTGTGTAAGACAGATCTCTGCTGCCACCTTTTGCCTTTAACATGAACATGTTACAAATGGGACATTCAAGGACTCTGCCCGATATGTGTATACACTAACCTTGAAATCTTTTACTTTTAAACTTAAAGTTTCTAAACATCTCGGACCTTTAGCATTTCTGTCTTTCATCGGACATCTGACAGATCTGCAAAAAGCTAGAAAGTAATTATAGACATGACTTCTATACTGGGGAGCTAACTATGATGGAAGTCCATGATCCATCTGAGACGAGATCACTTCTTCACCACCTAAGAACTAAACTAGCATGAGCATTTTAAGATCTCCCATAAAGCTCAGTGTGGTTTTAAAATAAAGACAGAAGAAAATCACCATGTATTCACTTTTATTGCTTTGCACCAATCGGCCATGACAGAAGAGTCATCAGTCAAGCCAACAACAGGATGTTATGGTCTGTACATGAGAATGCATTTTTACTAAGTGATCATGGAGTGTAATATGTTTGTTGTTGAACCACCTCTTTAAGCTAATACATCCATGTTCAAACTGTTGTCATGTGAAAATAGGTTATTTTCCAACAAAATGAACATGAAATTATGTGCATGATTGGTAGAAGTTCCACTGATCACATGGTCCATACATGTAGGGAAATAACTTATGAAATGCTTGTGACTGGATTTAAATTTAAGATTTTTTTAGATGGTTTGAACATTTTTTCACCATCTTCATTTTTGATGTTGATTGTACAATAATCTGACATACATTTGTCATTCACTGACCATTCAAAAAACCCCAGCACCTCAATAATCGAAGACTGAGCTTCTAAATGTGAGCACGTACTAGAGCTGTGACAGTAGAACACTCAGAAACCGTTTTAAGAGTACATGTAAATGGAAGATAAATTGAGTTACATCGTTTGAGTCGGCGGCTCAGGCTAAGACTTTCACACAGACGTGGAATAACACTATGACAGACATAAGCCTCAGCAAATGAGCCATGTACTAGTTCACTCTTGCAAAGTAATGATGGTCCGTCTTTGGCATTTTTTGTGCCATCACGTGTATACCTGTACATCTGTTCTGAACACTTAAATCATCAGCAAAAGACTTGCACATAAAGAGCTTCGACAAGGCACGTAAGCTATTGTCTGTATAGTCACTGCAGCTACACACAGACTGATGAAACGGACACAAAAATAATTTCAAAAATGATTCTTTGCCTGCATAATAACCAGGTTCATGAGTCCATACACGGCACGGTATGGATACTTATTGCTAAAACAGGACCGCACGTAGCAAAATAACAACTTCATAGAATATAAGTTTTTACATTTACTGTAGAAATATTTTTGCATAAAATAATTTGCAACACTAAACATATGAAATTATCTTTACACCACACGCACGCACACACACGCACGCACACACACTATTACCAACAATAATACAGACAGTATAAAAACTGGTGCATCTAACTGGGTCACGAATATTCTCTTTTTTTTATTTACCAACTTACTCTAATTTATGATTTACAGCATTTATTAAAATAGTTGTGATACCAGCGATGAAAGGAATACAGTGGACAGCTAATTATCACTGCCTTGTGATAAAATCAATCAAGTGACCACAGTCAGAAATCATTCAAGATTCCTGAGTTGTTTTAACAACAGATTTATAGATATGGTGGGAGGAGTCATCTTTTTTATTAACATCCATTTTAGGTAACAAACTATACTGGCAAAGTGCTTACTGAACAGTACAGACTTCATATGGCCTCTGAAATAGGTTTTCTGTAACGTTACAAATTAAAAGAACAAAGTATACATACATAATAATATTTCTATAAGATAACATACACTATGAACAGTGATGTTTACAGTGAAAACAACGGACCAACTTATGAGCAGCAATAATACTGAGTGTTCCCCTACAGACAGGAGAGACCATTCATGAAAAACACTACAAAGATGTACGTAGTAGTGTGGTGTAGTAGTAGTATCTATCTGAATGTACTTCTATTTTGGTTTGTCTCATTTACTGTGCCATACAAATGATGAAATATAAATTAGCCGACACTGACGGTACCTGCGTGGCTTTTAATCAAATGAGTTTTGAAGCTGGTGTAGTTCGGTGAAGGGTCTTAATCCGACCTAAAATACATGGAAACAAACAGTGCAGGGCAACACATGGTGTATGAACCCAAAATGAACAGTACTGTGATCAGCTAAAACAACAGTAACATTAAAATGAAAATGTAGAGTGGGTTAAAAGTCAAATTAATTTCACACAGTCCAAGATCCTCACCAGTGAGGCCCATTCCTTTGGCATCTGTGGTTTCAATGTGTGACAAATTGCTAGATGGAGACACTTCCTAGACAGTGAGCGTCGGTGGGCAGTAGCATTCCTCTGAGATGTGCTCTCTACAGTGCATTATATGGCAGCCATTTGTACATGCGCTGCACACTTCAAGACTTGAGTGGAGGAGGACTCGCAGCCCTGGGGGAGCTCGTCTGCTGCCCGAAAAAGGGAGCACTGCAGGCAGGTTGTGCTGCTCCAGTTCTATGCCCCCTTTGCCACTAAGATGGTGCTCGTCAGCGGGGTGAAGTGTTGTGTGGGAGAAGGTATCAAGAGGGGAGGAGGGCGTTCATTTGTCACAGGAAGGTCTCGGAACTGGAACCTCCTGGCGTATCTGGGCTGATGTCGACTTTAACGCAGGCCATCTTCTCCTGGCTGTTATACAGAGATGAAGAAGACAAAGACGAGATGAGCGCTTTTGACAATTTATGCTGGTGCTGAGGGTGGAAAACTGCAAATGTGACATTTTGTCAGGTAGATGAGTGATAGTGTTCAATTACCAGTGTTCTTAGAACAAAACTTTACCACCTACAGTACTCCTCGTTGATGGACTGTGTGCAGCTCATAGGTGAGACAATTCTACATTAAGTTTGTTAACTTGTGTTCAAATGTTTTATGGATTTGAATGGATGGAAGAATAAAAGTATTCCTGTCAACATCACTCAAACTAACAAGAAGAAACCCCCTTATTCAGATTTAGACTCAAGTACTTTGATGGATTTTTCTATCCTGCTTTAAATATTGAACCGATGTCCGACCTTCCAGGCAGCAATAAGCTTCAGTTTATTTCACTACAGTATCTTACAGTAACATAATCTGGGTCATAAAACTCAATAGTCCCCAACAGACAACATTGTTTTTTGGCAACATTATATTATCATATCACAGTTATTGGGAGTGGGAGTTGGGACAGTTGGGAGGGGGTCTCTGGAAAACTCCAGGAGATGGCATAGCTACCTTTCACTACGCTTCACTGGTTGGACACATGACTCTGCGCTCGAGTTCACGGCTTTCCACGCTGCAGTTTTGGTCATTTCATCAGAGATATTTACAACCAAGGGGTCAAAATCAGAACTACATGCCAAAATGCAAACGCAAACACACACACACACACACACACACAACACAAACATAAAAACAAAGAGAAGACAGGCATGTAGAAATTAAATTTGGCGGGAGAGGTTGAGTGACAGTTCAAACAAGCAGACACAGACATGCATATAAATCAGAGATTAAAACAAATGAACAAAACTGACCAGACGGGCCACATACAGTATGTTCTATGTTGACATATCAAGAAATGTGGGGCTTTTGCATTAGAGGCAAAAGTTATTTGTCATGAGTTGATTTTGAACACAATATTAGTTAAGACAAGAATAAGAGTCCCGCAGACCTGCAACTGACCGCACAGCTCAGTACAGTGAACCGACCCGTTACACGCAATTATCTGCAGGTCAAATCCAGACCCGACACTTTTATATAAAGACCCGGGATTAAACACGCAGACTTCACAACCATGAAGGTATATATAATTGAGAAAGAAAGAAATATCTTTGGAGGTATTTCCATTAAGTTTAGTCCTTTAAACATTTTAAAGGCATAACAATTTATCTTGTTGCATCATAAAAGTCCATAAGAAAATATGATCATAAAAGATGAGACCTGTTAATATAAGAGCTGTGACCCCGACCCGTGATTAAACACAGTCATTCACTTTAAAGTGCTTTTTACTCTAGTCTAGTTCTGTACAGAAACCTTTTTACATTTGAAGCTTCTTTCGAGGTTTTTGAATGAAGCTGTGAATGTCTGTCGATTTTGTGGTATTGTAGTTATATAAATGTCATTTATGGTTCTGCTAGACCGCCCAGTAAATACAGGTGCGTGCATTTGTGCGCACCAAGCTGGAGCAAAAAACGGTGTTTTGACTGCAGTGAAGTTGATGTGTTTGAGGCGAAACACCAACAAATATGGATTGAAGAATGAAGAATGAAGATTGAATTTGGGAAAGACAAAGACGCTGCTCGTGTTTGTGAGATAGAGAGACAGACACACAGAGAGAGAGAAACAGAGAGAGACATAGACAGAGAGAGAGGGGGGGGGGGGTGGACTATTGCACGCAATGTTTGTAAGTTATTAATAATACTACTAATTTGAATGAAACAGACAAAAGCTTCATTTTAAATTTCTTTCTCCAGAATAAAAAAACTGTTTTCTCTCACCCACTGCCCGCCCACATTCAGTCGTTTTTTAGTTATTTTTACCCGTGCCCGTATCTGGGAATTTACATTAAAAAAAACATTTTACCCGCAACAAATCTCTTTGGGAGGTACCCGACCGGGTGCAGGACTCTTTCATTCAGGATTATTTCAACAAGATAGACATTTGATCACGGACATTTAACCCTCAAAATAAACAAAGAAAGAAAACAACATCACACAAAGCAGAGTGTTTTAAAGCCAGTGTTTCTGGTTTTGAGGACTGACAGTTTGGGCCATGCGCTAACTGTCTGAGGATAAGTGAGGGGGGGTTAGAACACAGCCATGTGGGTCAGATGTTTTCCATCAGACACACAACCCTGCTACCTCTTCTTCCATTGGGAGGTTGTGGGTCACTAGTCCTATTCTGTACGATCTGTTCAAGATGGACATAACAACACACAGCTGACCAGTGTCACAATTACCATTACAAGTTGTACAAGACTACATGATGCATCAGAAAATGTCTTTACATCATATCAGCCATAAAGGCATTTATTATTAGGGGTGAAGAAAATCCTTTGGGAACTGTTTACACTAAGTTAAGCCCTAAAAACATTTTAAAGGCAAACAAATTTATTTTGCTGCCTCATAAAAGTCAGACCATAAGAAAAGAAAATCGAAATCATAGTCGATGAGATGGGATGTTTGGTGTGACACGGTGCTATATAATTAAATATAGAATACACTTGATGCCTCAGTAAGCATTTTAAATAAAATGCTGCTTTTCATCCCAGACCTGGGCATCAAAGTGTGCACCACTCACCTCCCTGAGAGTGCTTTCACTGGGATGTTGAGCAGGTTTGAGCCTTCAAAGTTGCCCTTCAATCCCCTCGCCTCTGCTTCGTGCAGTATGGACTCTTCTTCCTGAATCAAAACATCATTGGAAACCTAAATCACAAAATAGCCGTCACTGCAGTGAGGCAGGTAAAACAGTGGTATGAGGTTGTCATTTTCACATCTTCATAGCCAACTCTTCAGGTTGGGTTTTGTGAGATTACATTGCTTTATTTGCACACGTAGCCTTAAACTGGCTGCTGTTAGACTAATGTGGTTATGCGTTAAAATATTATTCAAAAGTACAGGTTCCCTTCTCCTTTACATAGCAATGCTTGCATGGCCATTATACCTGTAGTATCCACCTTACAGGAATCTCTGGGGTATTAAAACTCCAAATCAGTGTTTTAAGATCCAATAGCAATTTGATTAACATCCACTATTTATGCACCACTTGTATTGTAGCATTATCACACTGACCTGCAATCTGAGCAGTGGCGGGCCGTCAGGGCCAGCAAGGCCTTCTCTGCTGGCCTAAACATCATCAGAATATACATTTAATTTTGATATATTTTTTCCACAAATATGCATTAAATTATTCCCCATAGTCTATTCTCTACATTTCATAGCTTTCCTCTTGGTTGCGCTGCTTCCAGCCTCAGATCGAGATTTGGAGGGCTGGCCTTTATGTTAGAGCTTTTATCCAATCATATTTCAGCCATCATGTGTTGCCAGGGTCCAAGAAATCTGCCCTGAGGCCTTCAGAATCAACAGTGCAGGCGCCTGTCGCTTAAAGTGAACGGAACAAAACTGTGGCGTTAACCAATCAGATTTCGAGTTGGGGACACTGGGGCCAGCTAGCAGGCGTACGATAACGTCAGCACGTGCACGTCTTTTGATTGGATACGCACTATTGAGAGGCAGAGCTATGCAGAGCTCGCAAACTTTGAACGAGCTAATTTGTGTAGATTTCTACAAGCTGTTTTTTTTTCAACCCACAATGGCTGAAGGAGGACAAGAGATCGATTTGGTCGCAGATATAATTACAACGCCATTTTCAACACGAACTTTTCAAGAAAGGTGATGCAACGTCCGGTTATACTGCGTTTCCGTCTAAATGTATAGTTTCTAGAGCCATGGCGTCATAATGATGGTATTAAGAGGTGGAATAATTCAGGTAGGACTGTGTAGGACATCACTGAAGGCCTAGGTGTGAAATACACGGCCCGCCACTGAATCTGAGTGACTGTATTGAGCACCGTTATCGTGACTACTAAGAGATTTACAAGATTTGTGAAGCTTTAGCTTCTTTGTTTACTGGAACTTAGCAAGAAATGGAGGATGTTGAGTGCGTGCATGTGTTTTTTGTGTGGGGCAGCGAGTGCAAACGGTTGTACAATACTTTTGAACATATGCACACAGTACAAAACTAATCAGAGCAATATTGTTAAATTGTAGGTTTGAACATTTAGCTCTCTGATGGTTCTGTAACTAAAGACAAAAGTATTAATTCAGTTCCGATTTGTAAGTTGAAGAGGGGTAAATGCAGTGAACAGGCTGCTACAGTCTTTTGTTAAAGATTAGAAAAACTTAACTTGTCTCATCGTTCCGTCTTAATTACAGTTCGACTTCATCTCACTACAAAGAAAAACATGAAATGAGTTTTACCAGCTTTTTGTCGCGCTTTCTTCTTCTTGTCGTCCTCTTTCTTCTTCTTGCTTTCTGGAATCAAGTCGTCCAGCCAGCTCATCTCTCTCTTTGTGAAGAAAACATCCAGAAGCTTTCGGATAAAGACCAGCGCCAGAACCTGGAGACGCATAAGACAAGGAATCTATTACCCCAGGTGCAACATCATAAAATACAAAGGAAACACAATAATAACACCTATTACACTGAGGAATATGAAATATATTATATTAGACACCACAATGAACATCAATTGTGTATCGAGGTGATATTAGAAACTTTAATGAATCATTTTACAGCTGAACACACATTCTACTGTGTTGTGACAGCTGTATATCATCTGTATCTTTAACACATCACGTAGATGTGAAGTGGCAAAATGTGTGACAGGCTTCAAGGTTCGAGGTCATTACCATCATGGGAAACACAACGGCTGCAGAAGAGGCCTTGATGACCCAGAGCAGCACCAAACAGGTGAGCTGCACCAGGGTGAAGATATGGACCTTCCACAGCGGCACATAGCGCAGATAGATCAGATCAGGCTGGTGCTTGGCAGGCATGCCGAACAGCTTGATTCTGTCAAAGAACTACGGAGAAAACGAGAGGCTCAGTGAGAGAGATAACAAAAGCTTTTACGGATTCTGAATTATGATCAAAAGGTTTGGAACTACAAGGGGAACACCTATCTTAACAGACGGCTCATGAATGCTGCTCTGTTCAGAATAAAAAGGGAACATCATCTTCAAAGACCAGCAAAGTAGAGTCTTACTTGAATGCCTTTGAGGGAAGAGACACCCATGTAGAGAAAGACTCCATACAGGACTGGCATAGGAATAAACTGGAAAGAGCAGAAATATAACCACAGAACAAAATGATTCAACTTACAGTTCAGGAAAGGAACAGCTAAAGCATTTGCTTCACCAGGTCAGTTAAGAAGACAGTATATTGAGAACATATGGAACATATTTAACAATCCTCAGCACATGTTATTTACTGAGATGAACTTCTCGTTAAGGGCGATTTAAAATGTGAAATATTATTACAGTGTTTCCCATATCTCACCTTGAGCACC
This sequence comes from Cottoperca gobio, assembly GCF_900634415.1. Lineage (NCBI taxonomy): Eukaryota > Metazoa > Chordata > Actinopteri > Perciformes > Bovichtidae > Cottoperca > Cottoperca gobio. The sequence goes on along the minus strand of NC_041365.1, from coordinate 10,580,701 downwards.
GATGTCATGAAAACAGAACAACCCATGAGGACAAAGATCATGAATCCAGTGACACGCTGCTCCCGGATGCCCAGAAACTTGGGCTGCTCTCCTGGAGCGGAGCATCCAGACTCCACTTTCAGGCTGTTAACGTGAGAGATGGAGAGGACGGTTGCAGCCACGAACCACGGCAAGCCCATAATGGAGCACACACCCAGCATAATCGCCACTATTAGCAAATCCAGGTGATAGCCACAGCCTTTCTGAAGGATTCACAGGGAGACAAGATAGCAAGTAAGTTTGAAGGCAGAGTGTTTGTCCCTGTGGAGCAAATGTTCTCCTCAAGCAAAAACACAATTGAACAAAACAACATTCAGGAGCATACTCTCTTAAATAATGTCATTTGCCCATCAATACGAGTTTCAAATGTTGCTTTTGAGTTTTAAAAGGTGGATTAAATTCTTTATTTTAATTGTTATATATAATAGTAGCACTGTAGATAGAATATGGAGGCATAAAAATAACTCAGAAAAAAAGATGAAAGTTTAAGCATTTCTTTGAGATGAACAAAGCAGAAGGACAATATGTTAGCGACAACCATAATTAAGGCTGACAGAGAGGGAGAGAGAGGACTGGTGAGAGATGAATGAGCTACAGAGGAATAGAGAGGTGTAGAGAGAAGGCACAGTTCAGATAGAAAGTGATCAGAAAATGTATATGAATTATATAGAACATTAACACATTTGTTTAAACATCAATTCAAAAATACGACTAATATGTTTAAAATGATTTAGAACTGTTATGACTTGTGTCTTGGATGCTGTACAGATAGTTTGCACTGCTGGATATTAAAAGTGGGATCACACACAAGCCGGTCTGACCTTGAGCTTGTGCTCCTTGCGGTTGATGATGACTGCAGTGATCTGCTGGTCCATAAAGATGAGGATGGTGCAGAGCAGGGCAGGAAGTGCTGCCACCAGCAGCGTCCACCAGGGATTTTCTCCTAACGGGTCCATCAGCCAGCCTCTGTTCTTTGAAGTTGGCTGCAGGGAAAAGGCATTTATTATATCAGGCATACAATTATTATTTGATGATGTGAACTACTGTACATTTAGACCTTTGCCTACCTCAAAGCGGTCAGGGACATTAAGTTTAGGAGAGGGGATCCCCATTAGATAGTCCACCAACACCATGATCATGATGGTTATAAACACAGCGAAGTCGCTGATCGTTGATCGCACCTACACAACACACAAGCAACACAATCTATTAGGAGTCGCAGCTGCGCACTCACACACACACACACACAGCCTTTTATTTCAGGGTCACTGTCGAGATCCATCAAAGTAATAATTACTTTCATGTCAACAGAAAAAGCATAACAATTCAAACAATACCAGCATCTGCCTACAGAGAAGAGAAAGTGGTGACAGACTAGCTGGTACTGTGTGGGAGGATACAAGAAGATCTCTCTGTACATGAGGCTGCTGCTGCATACTAATGACTGACGCTATGTAAACATGCACATGGCGCTAGAAGCTTTAAGCTAGATCGATGCATTACTGCATGCACAGAGATGTAAAAAGAACACCCTGCTCAGATGTGAATTTAAAGTTTTTATATTAACCATCAACATAAAACGTTATTGGACTTTGTTCTTCAAAGCCACGTTTGTGGTGTTATGAGTAGTAAAACCAAGATTACACATAACGAATCTAACAAACATCTCACCCTGGTGGGAAAATATCTCTCTGTCTTGAACTGCTTAAGGAAGGAGGACAGGAAGAAGGTGGTGAAGAAGAGGATGATGGACCAGAAGAGAACATCTGGGATGTAAGGCCCATGATGACCGCAGGCAGGACCCATAAACTCCCCACTGAGTGTCTTACACATCTAGAGAAAGAGTAGTATTAGGTTAGTATTTTATACAACATTTGATAAGCTGTTGACGATATAATTGGTAGCAGATTATTTCTCAGTTCTTATCGAGGCTGCAGTTGTTGCGTTGGTGTTAATGTGTTCGACTGAGTCCGTCTGAAGTAGTGAGTTAAGACAAAGCAGAATAATGGCTCATGTTGTCCGTTTCCTCAACACATCCTATACATGAGAGTGTGGATGTGATTCCTGCACATCACACTGGAGGTCACTGTGTTTCTCTCACCGAGACATTGAGGCTGCTCCATGGGATAGAGTCTGGGCTGTATCCTGTCTGGTTCCAATTCTGCATAAGCTGATCTGAGGCGTTGACTGGAGGAGAGCACTGACACCTGGGGACAGGAGAACAAATGCTGAGCAAACTACGTGAGGGAAAAAAAAAATAAGTTTGGTTCACTTTAAAGTTAATTAAAAAACACAGGCTGCAGCAAGTCTGCTGGCATCAGTTGTTTTTAAATGCATTATTCTGCAAGGGGGGGTCATTTTCCATTCAGCTGTGGGGAAGACATGTATTGGTAACAGCCACAACAATTACAGCTTTCAGCAACAAGAGCAGTGTGTTTTTAAATGGGATACTATTCATGTGCATAATACACTACTTTATGTAATCCTTTGGCGCACATGACATCCTGACCTGAAGAGTGCATTAGAAAGTAGACAATCTTGAAAGAAAAATAATTCTTGGAGTTTCTACAAGAGGAAAAATGACTTGATTTAACACATACAGCATAAAACAAACACTTTCATACAGACCATAATTTGAAACAACTGTACAAAAACATTGTAAGAATACCAGTGCATAATAATACCTGGGACTTGACAGAGGTAAACTCTGCACAACGATTTACCTTGGGATAAATAAAGTTCCATCTTATACGTACAATATTAGTGGAATAAGCGATGACAATCCTAGATACCCAACTCATAAAACAAGAGATCACCTTTAAAAAAATATGAGGAATAATATGAAGTTTAAATATGAAAGTAACTCACGAATACAGGGTCAGGTTGTCCAAGTTGTTGTGCATGTTGACAGGGAAGTGTTCTCCCAGGTGAAAGAGCTTCTCTAGCGCCTCGTAGATGAAGATGATGCAGATGAGTGCAGCGAAGGCCTCCTCTGTGAATCGAGTGATGTAGCAGACCAGGGAGCTAGCATCTGTGGCCACCAGGACCAGACACATGAAGGCTGTCCACAGACCAATGCTGGTCCGCAGCGACAGGTAGGACAGGCCGTAGTCGCTGGGAAAGATAGACAAAGGTGACATCGAGGAGAATGGATACAGGTATATGCATATAAGGGACATTTACACTATTGGAATCCATAAGAAAATCTAGGACTGTACAGAATTATATTGTTTTGTATTCAAGGCTTCGATTGAGGTTTTTAAAATGAATCTTTGAATGTCTGTCACCCTAACAAAACCATTAATTAAATTAAAGTGATTCACTGGATTAAATGAGTTAGTCTTTGTATAAAGAATATAAATTGTCATTGTGTGCCTCTATTGTGCGCAGCAAGCGGAAGAGCAAACCCTTTTTTGACTGCAGTGAAAAAGAAATCCCAAAAAAAACCAAGGTTTGAATTTTGGAAATAATTACATCCATCTTATTTTAAATAAATGTTGATTTTCAGACTTAATAGCACTCGAAATGTTTGGGTCACACAAGTCTGTAACAATCCTACGCAGCCACCACTGGAATCTAATTCTACAAATACGTTAATAATAATTATAATAATAGTGTACCCTAATCTTTATCTGTAACAGAAATACCAGGTATAAAACAGAATGAATATGCAAAAAAAGTAAAAAAATAATTTTTACTATTCGGTACAGCCCTAATAAAATCTATTAACTTTAAAACTAAATGCTGCATACTATGCAGAGTATTTAGTCTTATCTGTGTTGTGATTAGGTATCATATCGTAGCCAAAGCAGACTTGCTTGAACGTACTTGCAGAACTTGAAGAGGATCTTCTCGAACACTAAAACAGGGCCCGTGCTGCCAAGAATAGTGAGGGGCTGGCCTGAGAAGAGGGAGTATGCCACTCCTGTAAGAGACGCCCCAAACAGAGACTCTATGGCACTCTGTGGACACAGAGGAGAGGGAGGGAGGGACGGAGTGAGAAAGGGAGGATGTGGGAGGTGAAACCACCCAAAGGAGGATAGCGAAGGAAAGACTGAAGGAGAAAAGAGAGAGGTGAAGAAGAGACCCCCGACAACACAGAGAGTTTGAATTAAACAGACATTCTGGGCTGCGTCTGAGAGGCTAGATAAACTGTTCAATTGTTTCCACCCTGCTGACTTGTCCGATGTCATATCCGTGTGTAGCCCTTGCCTGCTGAGTTTACTCAGACGCATCACACACACCAGCACACAGACTGTGCCTATGCCAACAGTCCCTGTCCTAGTAAGGACCTCTGGTTAAAAAGGAGAGAGAGTCAGACAGAGAGAGAGACTATATAGCTTGCAGTGTAATAACAGATTAGTGCATGGGAAGCTGAATAATCATCATATCCTATGTTGGCCAGTGAATAAAGACCTCACAGTGAGACATCCACCACAATGAGAATATAATAGCATGGTGAAGTGGGCGCAAGATAATGCGGACACATAAATAAATGTGTTTCAGTCGCCCATGTAAGTGTGACTGGGATGGACTGTATGCCCCCTATTTAACCCTTATATCATGTACTGTATGCATGTACATAAACATGGGTAAGAAATCCTTTGTGTTGCACCGTGGTTGAAGGAAACATCTATAGACTATTTTAGATCTGATGACTTCTTTGCTTTAACTTAAGGTTTTACTGTCAATCAGTCACAAATCCATAACAACATCCATTTTAAGTGCCAGCACAAGACTCACATCATTTAATGCTAGACTCACATGTGATATCTCATTTCTCATATCTCAATAGGCACAACATGACACTTCCGACAACCCCGGGTTAGAGGTTTGATTCCCACTGGGTTCATGAAAAGTATTGACTTTTAGTGCCAAGCTTTCAGACTCACTATGTTGCCTTTTGTTGCCTCCCCAAGCAGACCTCCAAATGTGATGACCGGGGACATGCAGGCGCAGTAGAGGAACAGGACGGAGGCTAGACACTGCAGACTGAAGGAGTCTCTGATGTCGCTCCAGTAGAACGGTAACTTCCGCTTGACGTCCAGGAACAGCCCTCCAAATATCCTGGAAGAGTTTTCAATGTTTGAATTTTCAAGTAGGCTCGCACAATAATATTATAAAAACAACATCAAATGTATGTGAGGGGAACGGGGAGATTCAAGTGACACATAAACTCCATTCATTAATATGAAGCGGTTATCCAGCCATCAATTCCACTGAGATTATTTCAGAAAGTCAAAAGGCAACTGTGCTTTACTGGTTTTGAAGTGTATGATTAAAAAGTATAAATGTTTGAAGCCATTTAACAACAAGTGGTTCTGCTGATCTCTTAACACTAACAAATTGCTACTTATTATATATTTATTAACACAACCTTCCAGTTGTTCTTTTTGTAGTTGGAATCATTTACATGCAGCCTTTCTTAATATAAAAAGGTGACCAATAGCAATAATGATTATTCACTTGATGTTACGTCCGTTTTTACACAGTTAATTGGTGAGGTGCGTTTGCTTTAACACTAATTAAAAACACAGCCAGTGTTAATGCTGACGCAGTGCTTTGCTTGAGAGTGAATCTTTATAATATTAAACCCCAATCCTCTCTGTGTGTGTGTGTGCCTCCCTTTTCCTCTGACACCTGTGCAATTACTCTGCTGTGAGGCCTTCTTTCATTTTCTCCCCCCCCCACACCTCTGGAATAACTAATATTGCCTGCTTCCACATCCCCTGCTGTGTCTTCTATAAAGCCCCAGTTTCTGATAGCTTCCTTTACACTAGCCTCTTACACTTCCTTACCCTCCTCTGCCCTCCAGAAGTTCCCTCATAGCATGAGCCTTTTATAGTAGCGGTGAACAGCGGAGTGAATCTGTAAATAATACAGTGCTTCGCAACGGATGTGTGTGTGAGGTTTCAAATAAACACACTCTCTCTCTCGCTGTGTGACTTGAGCTCCAGAGACCCAGCATGAGTCATCCGTAAATGTCAGCATCTGAGTTCCCAGAGTACAGTAGATACGTGTCGGCTAAAACACATAGCGGTGTAATTGAGATTTTAAAATGTTACACTTCCAAATTCTTGCCCTTTAATGACGTGAGGAAACCTCATTAACCTGATTAAGGAAGCTTTTACTGAACATTTAATTACAGATCGAGCTCTATTGCCGTCTGCTGTTAAAGGAAGAACAAATAGTGTAAAAATACTTTTGATTATGTCTTGTAATTCATTTCATCTTCATTTAAGAGCGTTTGCAGCAAGGACTTTCTAACTATTAACCACTAATATGTGTCTGTAACTAAAGAGGATACAATGGGGTCCTTAGTCTCTTCAATGAGTTTTCTCCTGCAGCTCGTGTTAACACGAAGCACTTGTCCCACCATAATCAACATGATGTATTCAATATGCCTACTGGCGCTAATGAATTCAACTATCAAATATTTCTCAATCAACATATTTGCTAACACAAGTGATATTACTGTGAAATTACTGGAGCGAGTAAGTTCCAATGATCATTTGAAGTCAATGGTGTGGCGAGAAAAATAATGGCTTAGATCAACTATGGACCATTATAAATAAGAGACATTTCATTTAAGAAGGGTTCTGACTGTTATGAGATATAAAGTCAGTACAATGCATAGAAACCTTAACCCTTATAAGTTAAACAAGCCAAGAAAGATTGAAAGATAGATCTCCAAAGCAAGTTTATTATATTTATATATTTTTGTCTGTAGTCTATGGGGTCTCTTTTGGTGCCACTCACCTCCCGGTCCTCTGCAGCTCAGGCCCTGTGTTATGGTCCTCTTCCTTGTCCATCTCTCCAGCAGGAGACGAGGATGCCGTTGGGTTGGGGTGGTCTCTTCCTCTTCATCTGCAGGTCAAAGGACATTTAAATATGATATCGTCGCATCATTTTCAATTCCTTTGCGGTCATGATGCTTTAAATCCATTAGGGGGCACTCTCACTGTGATTATAGTGGTATGAAGTGTGATGTACAGAAACACACAAAAAAATAATAATTCTAAGTTACATCCTGTGAGACGATCAGACTTAAATACAGTGTGCGACATCTAGTAAGTGTGTACTGTGTTAGTATGCTGGCTATAACAATCTTTGACAGACAGAATCACTAACCTGAGATGGGACATTCTTGGGAGGCTCAATCCGGATTGTGGGGTCCCATTCTCCAGGAGGCAGGACAGTCACTTGATCAAGGAACTCATCTATCCCCGACAGCAGGTCTGTGCGGTCTTTTGCCTTGTATGCCACATCGTGGAAAATCTACATAATGAATATTATTAGGAGTTATTAAATGTAATACACTATGAACATAATGAATTACATTTATTTTATCATTTATGAAATGTTTTTAATACAGGTTTTAAGATGTGTCCAACTGAAGTTACAAAAGGATCTTTCTTTCTCTCACCTCATCTGTCATTAGTGTGGCCATGGATCTGCCAATCTCATGGTACTGGGGCCCTTTGCCATGAGGACCCAAAAGCAGGAAAAGAAACCTTTGAATAAAATAAATAATCATGAATGAAATGCCCCATGAATAACTCTGACCTCAATACTCGTCACAACAGCACATACCATATTCACTTTAAGCTACCCTGCACAATTTTCTTGCCAACAGTTAAATAAATGAAATCAACATCCCTGCCTTTGCTGACACCTTGGAACATAGAGGGACATGCAAAACCATCTAAAGCTTACGCAAGTTTTATGCTTTTACTTTTCATGTCATCCAATCACACTTCTGGTTGTTCTTGTTTTAGTTTAATAATTTGCCTTACATTTCAATTGTTTTATTTATTATTAAGTTTCTTATTCGTGTTTCTTGTTGCGTAGGATTTCTTGTTGTTTTTTTCATTTTGTAAGCAAAAAAGAGGTTTCTACCTCAATGTATTTCCAAATCAAAATAAAGGTTGAATGAACATGAGCTTTGTTTCTTGGCATGTTACCACCATTGTTGATTAGTGTGTTCATGCTGAGGCAAAATCTTAACATTTTCGCCTCAATATATGCAAAACAATAGTATTTGTAAGTATAAAACAAAAACAAAGTTGTCCCTCTATTTTAAAAAGCCACTATTGTGTGTCTTGTGTGTAATGAGCATTAGAGTTTACCAGGACTTGTGTGACTACTCTTAGGCTTGTTACTGTGGAGATTACAGACATGGGAAACAGGGTTGTGGACACAGATTTGCTGTAGTCAGAACCACCGTTAATCTCCAGGTTATGTTGGTCCTACGGGGATAGAGGTTATATTAGTCCTACGTGGATAGAGGTTATATTAGTCCTACGTAGATAGAGGTTATATTAGTCCTATGTAGATAGAGGTTATATTAGTCCTATGTAGATAGAGGTTATATTAGTCCTACAGGAATAGAGGTTATATTAGTCCTACAGGAATAGAGGTTATATTAGTACTACAGGAATAGAGGTTATATTAGTCCTACAGGAATAGAGGTTATATTAGTCCTACGTAGATAGAGGTTATATTAGTCCTACAGGAATAGAGGTTATATTAGTCCTACAGGAATAGAGGTTATATTAGTCCTACAGGAATAGAGGTTATATGAGTCCTACAGGAATAGAGGTTATATTAGTCCTACGTGGATAGAGGTTATATTAGTTCTACAGGAATAGAGGTTATATTAGTCCTACGTAGATAGAGGTTATATTAGTTCTACAGGAATAGAGGTTATATTAGTCCTACAGGAATAGAGGTTATATTAGTCCTACATGGATAGAGGTTATATTAGTCCTACGTGGATAGAGGTTATATTAGTCTTACAGGAATAGAGGTTATATTAATCCTACGTGGATAGAGGTTATATTAGTCCTACGTGGATAGAGGTTATATTAGTCCTACGTGGATAGAGGTTATATTAGTCCTACGTGGATAGAGGTTACATTAGTCCTACAGGAATAGAGGTTATGTTGGTCCTACGTGGATAGATGTTATATTAGTCCTACGGGATAGAGGTTATGTTGGTCCTACGTGGGTAGAGGTTATATTTGTCCTACGTGGGTAGAGGTTATGTTGGTCCTACATGGGTAGAGGTTATATTTGTCCTACGTGGGTAGAGGTTATGTTGGTCCTACGGGAATAGAGGTGATGTTAGTCCTACGTGAATAGAGGTGATGTTAGTCCTACGTGGGTAGAGGTGATGTTAGTCCTACGTGGGTAGAGGTGATGTTAGTCCTACGTGAATAGAGGTGATGTTAGTCCTACGTGAATAGAGGTGATGTTAGTGCTACGTGGGTAGAGGTGATGTTAGTCCTACGTGAATAGAGGTGATGTTAGTTCTACGTGGGTAGAGGTTATATTAGTCCTACGTGGGTAGAGGTGATGTTAGTCCTACGTGAATAGAGGTGATGTTAGTCCTATGTGAATAGAGGTGATGTTAGTGCTACGTGGGTAGAGGTGATGTTAGTCCTACGTGAATAGAGGTGATGTTAGTTCTACGTGGGTAGAGATTATATTAGTCCTACGTGGGTAGAGGTTACGTTAGTTCTACATGAATAGAGGTTATATTATATTCATATATTCAATTCCTCGTACCTCGTGGGCACAGGCACCTCTGTGAGGCCTGTGATGAGGACCGCAGGGGACAGTCGTACAAAGGCAATTATGGGCTTCTCCAGGAAGTCCACTTCTCCCACCAGTACGTTGGAAGCTTCAGCACCCGGAGGAATCTTTTTCATGAAATTCATGTCCACCTGAAACCAATGGAAATGCTCGTAAAAAGTCAGATATAAAAGACCAATACTAATAATAAACAGAAAAAGAATGAGGGAGTAGTTTACAAGGACACACATGCAAACAGTGATGAATAAGTAAGAATGTAAAAGGATGGCAGCAGGTCGTTTGGATACTATGATAACAAATGAAAGATAAGGCAAGTTAGTAGCTACATAATCTACTACATAGTACTGAGCAGAGATGGTCCGTTGCCGATTTACGTTCCTGAATAAATATATCTTATGGGCAATGCTAAATACAGATCTGAGCATGGCAACAATTTATTTATCCCTGTGTAGAAAATACTGTGCCTTCCTCCCTCTTTTGAAACCTGACTCATACAAAAACTGCACCTTATTTTTTGGCAGTCATAATGGATGGTTTTGTAATGATAACTACGTATGGCGACCAGCCATATTATTGCATGGATGACGTACCAAATGTTAGGATGATTGGAGGCCATGCGAGGGAGGAATTTTTCAAACTAAACACAGCTACATAACTAAGACTTTTATTTAGTTCATTCTTAGTCCATTGCAGGTGAAGCAATGATTGAAGATGCCTCTTACTGAGCCCACAAGAAAAGGGCTGATGGGTATGTGATGGTGGCTCTCATACAGGCCATTTTCAACAGACGATTTAAATGTCTGTGGAAGTCCATAAACTGAAGAAAGACACTGATGAACTCATGGACCTCTCCCACCATACTGGACTGTTTCTGTGCTCAGTACTGTGGTTAGGTTACCTTGCTGAAGTCGACACTGCTGCCTTCTCTACTGACCCCTACTTTGGACGGTCTCCTCTCCACAGCCTTGTTGCCATCCAGGTTGTTTGGGACAGAGTTCAGAGACACCAGTGGTCCTAGGAGGGACAAGGGGAGAGGAAGTGAGACATGGTAATAGACACTGGAAGTACTTGGAAAGCAAAGGTCGAGAATAGCACTGTGGTTTACCATGAAAGGCCATTTCTGATTTCATTATTAAATGTTATATATTATTACACACCATTTGTCTCTATATTTTCTCTCTACTCAGACTTTGAAGAACTGGAAAAAAAAATGTTCACGGTCTTTTTGTCTGTGCTAGTCTACCACTTTATGGCATGGGCTCATCAAAATCACAGGTGAGCTGCGTTAGATAACTGGTCTATCCTAGTGGCTACTTAGTGTTAGTGCCAGATTGTCACAATTTAATTTCTCAATTTCCTAAATTAGTAAAATCAGCTCTAAGATATTCAATTAAATTAGAAACTTTCTCGCATATTTATTTACATTTTAATGGGATAAAAACAAAAAAACTATGGTAAAAGGTAGTACATTGAATTCTTGTTGCACTCAAGGTCTACATCATCACCTATTAGGTGACTAAAATTAAACCCATAGTACGTGAGCTCAAGCCGATAATACACTAACTAGCTAAAGATGTTTAACAAAGGCAAACAATTGTATTTGGATTGGCTGTTTAACATTTCACATCAACATTTTGGCTGCAAGTGAAAGGACTTCTTCCACTACAACCATCACCAGATGAGATGACTTGGTACAGCGCTGCAGCACTGTGATGTCTCTCCACAGGGAAGACGATATATTTCACAAAGCACTGTTCCTACTTGCTCACCATCTGTTGAGCTCATTAGTCTGGTGCTTAAGTCAGTCTTGCATAGCTTGAAATCATGTCAGCTTTGAGCTAAAGTTGAGGGGAAGTGTTTGATATGCCTAACAGTTCACCTTCCTCAGACTTCAGCACCTTCAAGTGTTGAAGCTCTGGTATTTCTGTACATAATTGGCTGCATACTTCAACATTGCTTATGTGATTTGAGTCTTACCAGATACAGGAAACGCTAGCACTTGAGGTGACATGAGAGTGGGAAATGAAATGAGGGCGTAATGTCTTTGAATCAAAAAGGGGATAGCATCTGCATACTATCCTATGAAATTGTGAAGTAACACTTCTTTTACCTGGTTTTCCTTCTTTTTCAATTTTTCACTTCTACATCAACACATTTCTCATTTCCCCATCAGGAAGTAATCAAGCCAACGTGGAACAAAATATATTTTTAAAGGCTTAAGCAATATGGCCAGTGATCCATACCCTTGAACTGTACCCGGGAGTAACCCCAGTGGATGCTGGGTAGCTGTGACTGCTGAACAGGAGCATGATTGCTCACATACCCGACAAAGCCTCTTGGAATAAGAGGGGGATTAGTTTAGGTTGCGTTCGCCACCACACTTCATTCAGGAAGGCTAAGCCCCGGAATGCTCCCCATACTAGCCTTTTAAACAGTGGCGTCATAGCATTCACATGCAAAACAGTATCAAAAATAACTGAATTTATACAGATTTTCTGACTCTTATGTCGAGCTGGATGCTGTAAGACCTTTCTGATAAAAAAAAAAAGGTAAAAAGTAGTAGTATTAAAGGTAATAGTAGTTGTACGGATGGATGCATGTGTTGCGCCAAGTCTGCTGTTGGTAAACTAGTTCTTTACATTATACTGTGCAAAGACTTAGTCGTAAACATACTGGGATTATGTAATGATACTAGGTTACCATGAGTTTAGAAGAGCTCATTTGTCAATGGTAGCCCAGTTGCCACTAAAGGGCAAAGAGAAACACTAAGATCTCAAATAGGGCCTCGAACAACATGTGGAGAGTTTACCAGTGATTCCCTTCATGCCCTGTGTACAGGTATTTCAACCATGACTCCATACTCAATGGGTCCATGGCATACATATGTATAAGTAGCTTGCAGTCAACTCAATAGCATTACATAACGTTTTTGGTTTTTTTAAAGAGGCAAAAACATGATAATCATTGCATCTTTGACCAGCATCATATTGTTGCTGGTTATTAACCTGTAAACCAGGTTATTACTCATCCAAATCACTCTAAATGAAACACTAAGGGCATTTCACTGTCCAACACTAGAGGGTTTAGCTTTTTAAGTCAATGTTGTTCAACAGAGCAGTTAACAACCTACAGTGTTATTAAACTGTGATGATTAAGGCTTGAAACCTCCTCTGGAAAATAACCCACACACTGATCTCAGGACACTTGCTTCTTGGGAAATATCTGTATATTTTCCTAGAAGGGGGTATAATTACAGAAGCTCTTCAGCTATAATAAGACCACCCCAACCTTTCAGATTCAGCTCTCACCAAGTGATCGCTTGTTGTAGTGACCCACACTTTGAAATAGAGCCATTCCCAGAGGGAGACGCACGCACTGAAATGCAAACACAGTCTAAAAATAGACCGAAACGGCTTGGTTTGGGAAGAAAAGTCACTGTGCCAATATGATAGTAGATACAGTACCAATACACCCAGGCTCTCTCTCAGGCTTATATTTAGCCGTGCTGCTGGCACCCGTTACCCTCACTACTCTTAATCGGGTAAAAGAATGTTTATTCTTAGGAGTTGATGAGGAGGAAGAGCATGGGTGCCAACAGTTGCAATGGGAAAAGCACAAGTTGCATGACGTCAGTATGAGCACAAAATGGGCCGGTCATCCGGGGATAAAACGCACATTATGTCAGTTTCTGCGTCATACAGAATGTTTTCACAAAGACATAAGGATTTAAGAGCTAGGGATGTCCTGAGTCAATCTGTATCTGAGACCAAGGCAATTAACGCTGGTTGGTATCAGCGATTAAAAACTCAATCCATCATTTATTATGATAAATTGTACTATGAATATGAAACCTACCAAAAAGGCCCAGAGTTTTTAATAGTATGAGCAGATACCCAAGATTTAATGACTCAGGCTGTGATAAGTAGCAAAAGCATGATCGGGACATCCCTTCAAACAGGTATTAGATGAAACACCTTGACTGAGAAGAAAGATGTGGGAAGATGGCTAAACATGGCAATAAAACCTCACAAGACACATGATGCAGTATTAGCGAAAGACAGACCAAAACATTTTGGAAGGCGGCCATGCAACCACAATGAAGGAGGTGTGAATGAGGACAGGGCCAAGCAAGGCATAGATGCTGAGAAGTGTCTTGAAAAAGCGTTGATAGGGGGAGAAGTTTGAATAGCAAAAAGAAGAATAGTGAGTTTAGAAAGCAGCAAGAGCGAGAGATAAGTGGAAAAGAACAGGTTAGTGGAATAGATGAAAAGAGAGAAGCAAGAATCATGAGGCGGAGAGCAGTGTCAAAACTTAGTGGATAAATACAGTGGGAAGAGTGTATTAGCAAGTGAGGCTTGCTGTGGGTTATTGATGAGATGGCCACAGATTTGGAAGTTAACAGGGAGCAGAGCTTTCATGCTAGTGCTAGTGTTCTCTGTTCAAGCCGTGACTCACACTAGCAGGCTACACAGATATTTGCCTTCTAAGGGCAGCAGCTCGAAGCCCTGGGATGCCGAGGACGCTCGACGGCTGAGCTCTGGTGATGAGGCATCTTCTCCTGCAGAGTGCGGTGGGCCGTCATCCTCGGGAGGCGACACCACAACTTCAGGGATGCCTTGAGGGCCGAGGCCTGCGCCGTGGGTTTGGGAGGAGTGCTGGAAGGCAGCAGGGGTATTTTGAGTGGTGGCGAGGAGCGGGGACCCTGGGGCGTGCCCAGTGTTGGAGTTAGAAGAGGGTAGGAGATGGTTGAGCAGGATGGAGACCCTGGACTCTCGTCTCTGGGAGAGGTTGGAGACAGAGGAGGTTGCCCCTGGCTTGTGGAGAGAGAGACGTGAAGAGGACAGGCCCTCTCCTAACAGAGGAGACAATGGAAAACGGGGAGAGGAGGAGGGAGAGACAAAAGGAGGAAAAGGAATAAGGAATGGAGCAGAGAGGAAAAAAACATATGAAGTAGGAGTACATCACAGAGGTGGTATCTTGAGGAGACACAGCCAGAAGGGGTGGGGGCAGCAAGAGCGTGGCAGAGGTGTAGTTAGAGAGAACCGTGCTTGCGTAAACATGAGCGAAAAGCATGGTTGTGTGCAGAAGACACTAAGAATGATTAAGTGAGACATGTAGGAGGGTCTGCAAGGGCCAAAAAACTTGTCTCATTCAATTCCAAACAAACCAAAGCGTACAACATGTCGGGTGTAACCCTAACCTCAAGAGAGTTCAGATGCATGCAGGAGAGGACGAGTTAGCACGACGTCAGTGCACTGTAAGCAAACATGTGCTCTACCAAACAAGACAACAGACAAGTCATAAATCCTACACACTACATACTCATTTGGCACAAGACATACATCTTACACACTTCAATTATTACCATCACCATCAATGTGACATAGAATATCTTTGACCTTTCACATTTGCGTTTTAGGTTTAATGATATGAAAATGCAAGCTCCAACAAGAACCACAGGCACAGAAGTGGAGAATGTGATATTTCTTTCATTCTTTAAACCTCAGGCTGGCACCAAAGATCTTAAAATGCACACCACACAATAACACCACTGCAGCCATGCCAAGTCAAAAAACACACAATGCTGACTCCGGTTGCAGGTAAAGCAATATTTCCTGGGTGTCACCCTACGGAGTGAAAACAATCATTAATTCAATACCCCAAGCCAGGCCAGCCATACAGGTTAGCGCAGTCAGTAGCACCCAGATTTCTCTTTCACTATTGGGGCCGACTGCTTCAATGCAGATCATTGTCTTGATTTTACTCACTTTTACAATCCACCTTCTACGATGGCATTGAGGGATTTGAACAGTGGATGTTTTAGGAACAGTTCCCCAGTTGTGGAAAATATGGAGGAAAAAGAAATGCGAGTGCGCTGCAGGATCTCACCGTTTCTTTCAAGCAAGAGTGGGTCAGAATGTTTCTTGCCTATGTCAGCAATGGAGCGCACCAGAGGGATGCGATTGCTGAGTTTTCTCTCATTCTGGTGGTGGTGTTTCTTCAGCATGGCTTCCCGCACCTTCTCGCGCAAATCCTCCTTCAGCTGGCCTGATGCCACCATGCTGTCTATCAGCATGTCTAAATAGTAGAAAGGCAGGGACGTAAACACACAGTAAGAAAACAATTATGTATGGACCATTAAAAATCATATTACTGGAGTGATGCATACTTATTTGCTTTATTCGTCTCTGTGAATAGGTCATGCATCTTAAAAAAAGTGATTTCAACATTGAACAATTTACCTGCAATTTCCTCGATACTGTTGGCCCTCATATCTAGCATGACTGTGCCGTTGAGTATGCAGCTACGCAGCTCAAATAAGCTGTGTAGTGACAACGTAGCTACATAGGGTTTACTCCACCTCTCCCCGCCATCTTCCACATCCTCTTCAAACTTCAACCATCTGTAGATAAACACCAAGAGCACAAACTTTTACAGATGTAAAGTTTACTTACTTGTATGCGTAAGGGAACAATCATGGTTTCCAGTTAACTGATGGTATTCTACGATTACTGTATGCTACAAAGCTATTTACACATATTTACACTATTACACAGATGCATCGAAAATCCTAATAACTAACGAACTAATATTCGTACAAAAAGCCAACAGATCTATGGAGTTCTGCTTTCACTCAAGCCGTTTGCCCCCTAAGCTGCTTTCTGACCTGGCAGTTTCCTTCCATTCAGTGGCACTGCCATGTCTGAAGGAGAGTTCGTCCAGCTCAGTGAAGAGGTCATGGGGGACGTGCTCGAGGTCATCATCCTCTGTACCCAGGATGAACTGGACCCGCTGGGATGGTGTGTCTGCAAAAAGAGTGGACAAAGGCCAAAGGTCATATTTACAATATTAACAATATCAACAGTACATTCATCCAGGCATTAGGCATCATTAAGTACCCTACGCCGTTTCTGACCTCTAATAGCTCTATGGAGCAGTTTTTTTTATGAGTGGGTTCCCGTTTTGTTTGTTCACAAATGCACACGAGTGACATGATGATACAGCCCTGCAAACAATCTTTCGCTTTTCCACCGATCTACAGGTGGCTGTACATTTAAATTGCTGCATTTCTTGGCAAAGGTTGGGATGAAGAAGAACAAGCTGGTAAACATGTTTCAAATGTTCTGCTTTGAAAAATTGTTTTATGAGACCTCAAGGAGAGACACAATGCGTTTTGCCGTGTAGTGCTGAATGTAAACATAACGTTTGTCCGTTTACAATAAAGATCCACAGGGCACCTTAAGTGGATGTTTTAGTCGTAAAAGTAGATTAAATGTGAGCATAATAAAAGGAGATGGTAGTATGATGAAACAGAATTCTTTGGGATCCGTTTGAGAAAGTATGCGTGTGGTTGGCCAGTATAACTGCACTAATGCCTTCTGAAGCTGGGGAGATTACTCTGAGGTAGGGTACAGAAAGACCCTTACATCACTGTAACTTCATTATACTACATAAGGAGGAATACATCTGCAGGCTTGATGCTGAGAAAGTATACAAAAGAGCATATTTAAAACCTGAATGCAGTCCAGCTCATTTCTTTCAATGACTGATTGAATTAGAGGGCAAATATCAAGACATCTGGAAGCAAAGAGAAAACGGAAATAGATATGGCACATTATAAGACTGAACGCCACAGCGAGGCAGAAATAGAATGAATGGAGGGGAAAAAAGGAGTTATTTTCTGTTCACACATGGGGACACTGTGTGGTGGTCTGGTGTGGGAGTACACTTCATATTGATGATGCTGCTGTCCACACCTATGCATGATCCTAAAGATGGGATTGACAATTTTCTTTTCTTTTCCAATAGACATTATAGATGGTACATTTAGCTGTGTTTGTTGTGAGCGGGTGCGTCTTTGCTCAAGCGGTATACGTGATGAAGTTTTAGGTAAAATACCGTTTCAGAATATCCGTCTTATAAATTGTGATGTTGTATGCCCTCAGTGAGTTGTGTTTGGTGTTGTCATGAAGTAGAAAACCCCTCATAGTTCAAAGCTTTGTTTTGGTGCTTATGAGTCTTGCAGTTGAGGTGACGCAGCAATTTCAAACACAAACGCAGGCACACATCACTGAAAATGTCAGAGCCTTCAAATCAGTGTCAGAGGCGTGTTCCCAGTGGCCTTTAATGCCTTTTAGAGGTGAATGTTTTATTCAGAGCCGTTTGGATGGACAGACACAGAAAGCTTTAGCAGAGTGTTGATATAACCTGGCAATCTGTACATTTCTGTACAGGTCTCCCTCAACTCTCCTCAGCGTTGTCAAGCAAGATTTAAAGTGAATGCAATGGGAAACAGCTGAAGTTTCTCTCAATGTCATTTTCCAAAGTCCATGAACATAGCCATCAGAGACCGGCAAATCACATGACAAGCTTTATAGCCATTTTGGGAAAAAAATTGTATCGGTTTGAAGTACTGTGAAATAAATGCACCAGTCAAATCTAACCAATAAATAGAAAGGTACACCAAGTCTAAGCTAGGTCTCTCCATTGTGGATTGCAAGGGTTTCTGTTGAATGTCTGAGGCCAGCCCTTTGGGTGTATGAATAAACACAGTTGAAGTAGTAGTCATAGTAGTAGACATATACAACAATACTTTGTAATAGGAAATCAGAAGAGAGAGGGATTTAGCGATAAAGTTGTGGGGGGGCATTAAGACATTTAAGAGGAGTGTTTTCAACCATAAGTGGGGGATTCCCTGCCATCTTCCTTCCCCTCCTCAGAGTCTCTCTCCTTCTTCTTTCGGTGGTGTTTGTGCCCTCGGTGGCGATGCCTCCGTTTGCTCTCCCTTCCAAGAGGAACATGGACGCCTACGTACACAGCTCTGTGGCCTGGGGAAAAGAAAAGTGCAACACCAATTCAGACGCATTTTCCTCTTTTCCTCTTAATAAATTAGGCAAACGATGGAATACAGTTCACAATTTCAGTTACATCTTCAGTATTATGAAACAAACAAACTACTAATTAGTTGGTAAAGAGAGAAAAATATTTCATCTTAATTGAAATAAAGTACAACCATGTTGTTTTCACATTGTATGTTTAAATCAGATAAAAATAAATATATAAGTTATATACATCTCCAACACATACCATCTACAGTATACAGTAAAGCCTGATGGGTTCAGTCAGACATTTACAACTGAAGTAAAAGACAGACACCCTAATATTTGACACAGACGACAGAACTTCTCTGCATTTAGTTTCGAGTGCTCTAGGTAATCTACTTGAAGGAAACCAGAGTACAACGTTTAACCTTTCTTCAACCCTCTGCTTTCTCCTAAATGTTTTTATCTACTTCTCGTGATTTTCACTGCCACACAGGAACTGTGTTCTCAAATGCAAACGTCCTATTTTCGCCCTATATTCTCTGCCAATACTCAATTTTCTACAGATGAGTCATCTTTCTTTGATTTGAAAGGGAACCCAGGGGGAATGAAACCAAGATGCAGCCCTCACATGAAGGCATAAGTGACACACACATGAGCTGAACAGATGGAGAGAAACAGAGACGGCAAAGGAAGGAAAGAGGAAGAGACAGAAAAGACACCAGGAGATGAAGGAGGATGGAAAATAAACAGCTACGCTCAGAGAGCAGAGGGCTCCATGCGTGTGACAAAAAGGAGAGAATGGGATAAATGGAGATACTATTTAATAGAGGAGGGAGGATATGAAGTGCTGTAGACCCACATAAAGAAAAAGCAGTGTGCTAAAGGAGAGGACAGAGGGAGATAACATGGTGGTAATAACACTTTTAGTGCTGCTTCATTGACACTTCATTAGATGTTACAGTCCATCCAACAGGGCTGTGTACTGGCAAGAATCTGCCGATACGATACGCATCATGATACAGGGGTTACGGTTCAATATATTGTGATACTGTAAGTAAGGGGATATATTGAGATTTGTAAAATCTAATTTTAGGAAAACTAAAAAACTGTCAGTATAAAGAAAATGCCACTAAATGCATAAAATATGTTAAAAAGGTTTACTTCTTTACACAATCAGAGCATTTGCATTTATCACAGTCCATGAAACATTCGACATCACCGCACTACTTTGTAAGGGCACATAACATTGCTAATGATTTTTTGTAATGTAAACTTTGAATTAAATATTGATAGGTTTTTTGAGAGCTGAGAGTATCACAAAAAATAATGAAGCGATATTCAATATTTTTTTCAATACACCTTCTGATCTTTTCAATTATTTTTAGTATATTAATCGTTTCATCCAATGAAAGTCTACAAACATATTTAAATATTTTTATAATGAATGGAATTAAATAAAGCATTTGTTTAACAGAAATGGAAAAGGCAAAACAATCTGTCTAACTAACAAGCATTTCTACTTAATGTGTGCTGGCTTAGGAACCTTCCCTTTCCATCAATTAAAAAAAGCATATGAAAAATATTTTATGTCTGTGTGGCTTCAAACTTACTATCCAAATCTTCCTTTTCATAGTTTGTGTGAGTGGTGAAGCTGCTCTTCCCATGGTCAACTAGTGCCTCCTCATCGAGACCCTGAGAACAGGAGAGAGGAAAAGAGATGTTGAGAGAAGAAATATATTTAAATACATGAGTATCATATGAAAATTGATGTTTGAATTACAAATTCCCCCTTGATTGTTTTACCAGTGTATGTAGTTTTGTATACAATTGAAAAACAAAAAGGTGGGTAATTGAAGCGGAGACATATTAATAGAGCTCACTGGACACTAAAAGTGCCTCCCCTTGAAGTGTTAGGGAGATACCAGTGGACGACAAAGATCAGGAAAGACAACACATTGAAAGCATTTCTGACTTGCATTTGAGAATAATAACAGAAACAACAGACATTCAATAAGACGTCTCACTACTATCATGGAGCACAAAGTTAGAAACAAGACAGACTGAGAATATATTTAAATTCAGCTTTAGTTCCACTTTTAAGAACTCCAAAAGACAAAGGAATATATATCAAAGTTGGTACGTTTGCTGTGTGGGTTGATGAACAGGAATGGCAGATATAAGATCTCTTAATGTGGCAGTAAGAAGTAGAAGAAGAACATTGGGAACTAACAGGGCAAGTTAAGGACCCTGACTTCATCAGACTAAAGATTTTCCAATAGCCTCTGATGGTGTTCTTTAACAGCTTATAATACTGTATGATGCAGCAAGGTATCTTTGGAGCTTTATGAGGGGTTATAAATGTGCTATTTATCACAAACTAATTAGTGTATTGGAAAATATATTCATTGTTATGGTCCACGCCATAAAAGGTCGAGTTTCATAGCAACGTCAAGAGGCTGGCTCCACTCCTTAAAAAAAAAGAAGATATGACCTTAGTGAAAATAATTAGCCTGATATCAACATCATGGAAACATCAACAGATAGGAAGATCCAATTAGAGACAGAAAAGGTGCATATAACTAATATTAGTTATCAAATCACTCACTCACTCACTCACTCACTCACTCACTCACTCACTCGAAGCAGCCACAGAGACACAATCTCAAATTACTGTTGCATGTGTGGCCAAAACAGAACTAAATGTGCTTGGAGAAGTCCCTGTGGGTCCACCACCAGAATACAGCAACTGATACCAATACTGTTACCAGGTTGTCAGTCCCATCTTTGTTAAAAATTTGAATTTCACACCTCTCATAAGGTTAATACTTCCAGCTGTTTTTCAAGACCACCACAAGAGACCACACAGTGCGAATCAATTGAAAGTCAGGCCAGCTTGGCCCCGTGATCAGCAAGCATGATGTATTGGGACCAGGAAGGAAACGCTTATTTTAGACACACATTTGTAAAGGGACTATAAACACCACAGGGTGACATTTAGCTAAAGGTGGATTTGAAAGCCATGCCGATCGGCCTGAATAAGGGGTATTTTGCAGATTATTTTAGACATTATTTGGACAGCTTATGTTTCTAGAACATGTTGCCTAATACTGTTCATGAAACTAAAAATATATTTATTCTAAGAATTCTTTAATATCTAACATTCAGTCTTTTACATAGGTCATATAACATTTTTTCAGACACCACATGGCAACAACTACAAATGCTGTTTTCCTGTCTTGTGTACAAACCCTTTCATGCAACACAATTGCATGATTGGATGATCATTTATGTCCCTTCAACCAATCACAGACAGGCACTGCTGCCAAGCAGGAGGGTGTGGAAACAAAAGTGACGATGACAGTCACATGAAAGGATACGTGATACGCGGATGACATGCCCGTCACCTCTACCGCACTGAAGGTTCATTCTGATAGAAAGCATGTACTCTACGTCTTTCTCCTGCTTTCCCTGTTTCATTACTGCCTTACTACTATGAATATGCCTTCAATGACATTTAGATTTCCACACATATATTACCATAATCATTTTCCTGTTAGAACCGCACCTACAGTGAATGATACCATCTGTGATTGTGCCTGTGTTTCTCAATTGCTAGTGGATTTGCATGATAATGAGCCGTGTTACTCTCTGACAGGAATTCAGCTGCAGGGAGAAGAGCAGCAAGACATTAATCTATCTCTAGTAACTGGAGTTCCTCCCCCCACGGTGAGTAAAACTGACCACGGGTGACTAAAACTGGACTGGTTCCTCATGGTCATTTGTGAAGGACGGGTACTGGGTGTTAAGTTGCAATCTTCAGCACAGGAAGCTAACATTTTGATCCATCAGCCAATTCGCTAATACATTAGAGATTACCAAAGTACAAACATTTGTACTTAAATTTGATGCACAAAACAAAGATTTAAAAAGATGAACAGTCTTGTAACACATTTTAAATCAATATATAAAGACAGTTTTTTTTTAACCAGTTTTGCCACTGGCCACAGTTCTAATTTCCCATATCACATGAACCAATGTTTACAAGTTGGGCGCACAAAGGTGGTTTGAAACTATTTCTTCTTCATGAGTATCGTCTTATTCTTAAGCTTCTTAAAATACCACTTACACAAATCTGTTCATTTTACTGTATAAACACCAGTTCACGCACCATATCATGTATTCTATATGCATGTTGTTGTCGTGCCTGTTTAGTGAAGTATATGCACATGTTAAAGTCTGTTGTGCCCTCGACCCCACATTGCTTGGTACAATTTAAGAACACATGATGCAACCACATAGTCGCATAGCTTTGTCCAAAATAAACCCCCGTCCATCACCCGCAGTCCCCAGGCCAGGGAGGAAATTGGCTATTATGCCTACAAAGCACAGCTGTGGTTGGACTACAGGAGCAGTGCCAGTGGGAAGCTGGGTTTGGAGGTTTGGAGGGCAGACAAATTGCCTGCAGACTAAGTAAAGCTACTAAATAGTGACATCAATAGATGACGTTGAGAGAAGGCAGATCTGACTCTCTGGCTACATCTACACAGTAAAGAAAGCCAGACTTTCCTTTGTGGATCCAGAGAGATAATTTGTGTAATTAATGTAAATTGTGTAAGTAATGACTATTACGATCCTTTAATGTTTGTTCTTAATATGTCACCAAACCTGTCTGATACTAGTGAGGGATAAGCAAAGCTGAAGGTGAAATTAGAAGATCTGGATTAATACAACAGAAATTGGACTGCACAATAAATGCCAGATAGTGATCAAGATACAAACATAGATGGCAACATTGACTTAAAATGTAGATGTGATATAAGCTTAATATAAAAACTATGTGGTAATAAATGTAAGCACAGCGTTTCCTGGCCTGACGGTGTCCACTGAGACATGTGCTGCCACATGACAGGAACAGTACTCATGGGATGCACCACATTCTGCGCCACCTACAACTGACAAACATATGTCTAGCACGGTGGGGAATTTGGATCAGAAGTCCATCCAAGTTACGAGGGAACATAATGTCACCTCTAGTCTAGAAGAACTGAAAAACAAATGCATGAAGTATGGTGCGGGATAAGCCTGGCTTTGCTCAAGCAAAACATTTCAGAGGGGACAAATGTGGACAAGTAGAGAGTGGGTTCCAAATAACAATCAAAGAGAGGTAGGCAACATGAGCAAGCAACCTGCCAAGTGCCAACACAATCCAACCATAAAGTGTCATTTCTCATCTTTCTGTTCTCTAATGCTGCCCCCTCGGCCTTTATTCTTTCTTACATGGGTGTCTTGTGGGAATGTGGTTTCCTTTTAGTTTATCACGTTATGTAATTTTTACAATAACTCTAACGTATCTGCTCCCAACCAGATCCAGTCAGCAAACAACAATATGAAGTGCAATAAGATTCCAAGTGGTTCAAAATAACCCCAGTTGTTCCTAGTTTTATGCCAAAATAAAGTATTTTGGTCATAAAACATTGACTGCGTACAGACTTGAAATGTCGCTGTAAAGGTTTAGAGTTAGCTTTTTCTACAGAGAGCACTTTACCACCAAAACATACCAATGACAAACTGCAAAAATAAACTGTAAAGGTGATAACAATACTGGTGTTATTTGTTAAATTGTGTTGTTTTGAGCAGACACAGAGTACTAAAGGGGAAACCAATGAAGTGATGGCGTCCTATAAGTTTGATCTGTTGCAGTTTTAAAACAGTCAGCAATCTGAATTTAAAATTCCATTCAACAGTCTAGTGCGGATGATAAAATGAAAGACAAAAACAAATTTGTACTGTGTTGTTTATCCTGTATTGCACGTCTGTCCGTCCTGGGAGAGGGATCCCTCCTCAGTTGCTCTCCCTGAGGTTTCTTCCATTTCTCCCCCTTTAATTATGGAGTTTCTTTTAGGAAGCTTTTCCTTGTGCGATGCGAGGGTCTAAGGACAGAGGGTGTCGTAACCTGTACAGTCTGTAAAGCACACTGAGACAAATGTATCATTTGCGATATTGGGCTATACAAATAAATTTGATTTGAAACCTATTGTGTGGTAAATACTAAAATAAAAATATATTAATTAAAAAAAAAATACAAATCTTCCACCATCTAATGTGGTTTCTATGTTGTATACATGAAGGATAAGTGGCTGGTAAAATCCTTACTTTAAGTGTCTGTATATGAGAATTTTTGTCTGGCTTTTACAGCAGCTTAGGTGGTAGAATCAGGTATTATGCAGGGGTGGGGATTTATGATTTACATGAACCTTTAACAGTAAACACAAAGCTTACCATGTGTCCATACAATAGCAAGGGGAAAAACTCTGAACTCAACATTGAACTTTATACAAGGATTTCTCAAGTACAGCATGAAGGTTGTGATATGATCCATGTTAAGTAGGCATGTTGAAGTGCAAGATCGGCTTGTTCTGTTTATGTATCCATACATCAAGATTATCTTTATATCTGATTGGAACATATGAACGCATCTCTTTGATGGGGCTAGAGTTTATCGTATTAAATAATTGTACAATTTATCGTATTAAATAATTGCCAGGTTAGGCTAGGTTTATAACGTTCAATCTTTTTGTCCATAAGTGTCACAAAAAAAAAGTGAAAAATTAAACAACTTGAAAGTGGCACGTTTAAATGCTGCTTTTGTACAACTAACTGTTTAAAACATTAGTTTTGATATCACATAAGATAAATAAAAACATGTCCTCACAATTGAATAGTCCATTTTTGACTCAAATGATTAATTGATAAATAAAAAGCAAAAGATTTTCTTTTTTACTTTAAAGTCATTTTCTTTTTCATTACCAACATGTACGCTAACTTCACTTCTGTTAGTATGTTTGTGTACCAGTGATTTTAACCACACAGCAGCAGACACCTCTTCAGCCAACCAGATTACTGAACATCTCAGTCTCACACTGCCAAAAATGCACAATTGCTAACTGCAGATGAGAATATTGACCAGCATTTACTGCCAATTTATGTTCAATTGTGTAACCAATTAAATGTCTGAAAACAGAAAGATAATAGATACAGAGATTTGAGAGATTATCGATGGGTCCTAACCAAATTATGTACATTGTAATATATGAAGATGTATTGCATAATTTGCCAAACATCTTTTCAGGAAGGCACGAACATCCATGGTGCTTAGCATGTTCTGAGTAAGAGATAATAATTAGGGCTGCTGATATGAGGAAAATATGCAATAATGTTGTTGAATATCACAATAAAGATATTACCTGCAATACATAAACATATGTACATAAGTTTACTTAGTTCTGCGTGTTTTTCCGTTTTCGGTATGATAAAACACATCTTTTGTTGAATGAAAAAATAATAATAATAAATGTATTGAACGAATAAAACATTGAACTGAACACAAAAGGCACTAGTAACTACCTGCAATATAGCATTTTTGCGATGATAAAATAAACTATATATTATGCGGTCCTAAATAATGATATAATCTGATTAGGCAGCTATATTTTGCTGACTAGTCATTAAATGATTTACCTCTCTGGAGCCACACCACATTTGAACAGAGCAAAACTAAGAAGGCGGAGGTGGTCAGAAGCTTGTGACCTGTATCTAATGTCTCCTGAGTGAAGATGTAGTTTAATCTTGTAGTTTAAACAGCTGGGAAAATATCTCATTTGGCAGAAACATTGGAAAACAAATAGATACTAATCATAGTCTCTGTTGGATGTAATCAATACTCCCAAACATGCACAGACTTTGCAGACAAAAATACACACAAACACAAAGATGGAAACCATCCCCTCTCTCTGCCTCACAAATATTTTCCTTCTTGATTCCAACAGTCCCTTCTTGTGCGTTGCTGCCGCTCTCGGCATAGTCATTTTTGCACTTTGTAATTTTAGCTCGACTGAATGGAAACAAGCATTCCATTTCATTTCACTTCAGGTCAATAAACATCATCTCCATAGACAGCATGCACCTTGTTTGTATTCAGACACCTTGGCAGACCCATTTTCCCCCCTCCTCTCCCTAACACCACTCGTCTTTCTCCTCTCTTCCTTCCTGTTCTCCTTGTCCCGCTCCTTTAAGCAGCCATAACTGTCTGTCGGTTTCCTCTCCTTCCTGTTCTTTGAGGCGATTAAAGAGTAGAAAGGAAACGTTTCCATTTCAAGAGGCACGTCTCCGATGAGGCAACAGCTTCTCTGTACTGACCACCTGCCACATTCATTAGCACTGACTACTCCACTCCACCGTATAGAAACACAAGAGGACAAACCAATACAAACATACCAATAATGCTACACACAGAGCCACTGGATCCTGTTCAAGTGTAGAACAGACAAACACACACGCACACACACACACACACACACAGGACCAGACGTACCGTAAGCACATGCTCCCCTTCGCTCTGATCATCCATTTAGACTAAAACATCCGCAAAGCAAAAGGCAGCAGGGACGTCAGCCAGTTCCTCCTTTACGATGGCTATCTCAGTTGTAGAAGGTGTGTGTGAGCTAAGCGCTAACAGAGACACCGTCGCACTTGTCTGTTGTCCCTTCCTTTGCTCATCTCTTTATACAGAGAGAGGAGAGAGAGGGAGCAAGCTGCTTCTGAACACACAGTGCCCTGCTCTACCCTGTCAGCCCGCTCTTGGCTCAGGAGCCAATCCCACCATGAATATTTTATTCGACCAGCCAAGAGCTTAAAAATGCATGCATTCACAAAACCACAAGGAGGACACACACACACACACACTTGGAGGACATTCAAATGCTCACCCACTGAGGTATTCAGGTCACAAATGAAGACCCACCCCCAACAAAGATAAATAGAAACAAGCACACGTGTGAGCTAGACATTCCTCAGAGGGTGCTATGAATTGAAAAAGGACAGATAGCGGTATATTCATTACATTTAAAATGCCTCCGTACCTTTGACATTCACAATCATTTTCATAGCCTGAAGGTTGGACATGTCTTTCAACAACCTGTAATTTTACAAAGAACTATGGCTCATTTGTTTCATGTCCACAACAAAATTGTTACACGAGTAGGGCAAAAAGACCCTATTCCTGAAACCTAAGCAGCAGATATTTGTTTATTGAACATTGTGGATCTTATTCCAGTCCATAGACACTCTTAGCTTTAATGATGCATCTGTTAACCGCGCCAGTCAGTTCCAAGTACACTAAACACAAAACAATAAAAGGCAAAGGTGACCAAACCTAAAGATACCCCCTGGCAATGAATACAAAGTATAAATGAAAGTAAATAGAAAGAGTGCCATCTAAAGGCTGAACCGTCGCTGAGCTGATCTTAGGACTGAACAAAAAGTAAGACCATATGCACTAGAATCATGCAGCAAAACATTTATTTTCAAGTAAAATGTTTAAGAAAACTGACTGAAAATAAGAATGTAGAGCTTTAACTTCATAAAATTATTTTTATTGTTGATTTACCGGACAGATTTCTTTTCTTTCAGAATGTATTGTTTAGTCGATAAAGCGCTAGAAGAAAAGGCCAAGTCAAGTTCTAAGAGCCGGGGTGATGTCTTCAAATTGCTTGTTTGCCAAACCAGCAGTCCAAAACCCCAAATGATACAGTTTATTGTAATGTAAGACAAGGAAAAACAGCAAATCCACATTGAAAAATGTGGAACCATCTAACGTTTGGTATTTTTTCTTAATAAATGACAGTATTGTATTCCGACAAACGGATAATTAAAAAAATATCAATAACTTATAACTCTTATTCCTAGCATTAAACACATTTAGACACAGACCTGACCAGTACAACCAACGTGAAACTACAGCTGCTCTCTGAATAGCTTTGCATGAGCTGTTAGTTAGGGTCAGGATTAAATCTCAATTAGAGTCACAATAAGAGGCAGCAGTGTAATGATGTGCAACGTTAGTATGCTGGTGGTACAAAGCTGTACTGTACGTTACATCCTGTGCACAGGCATGCCACCGACGACCACATGCATCCAGATGAGAAGAGAAAAACAGAGCCATATTTGTAGTTTTGTTACTGGAAAACTGAATGTAGTCTGTGGAAAATTGTAATTAAAATTCAGGTTTCTGGGCAAACATTGTATCTTTCTGTTCATGGCTCTATATGGTCAGTTACATTAGGCTTACATTAAAATCAAGCAATTTCAATATATGTTGAGTAGTTCTGCATTATGAAAATACAGCCTGCAGCACAGTTTTCTCTAACATTTGGTATTGTGACGGATAGTATGTGTAGAGAATGTCATGTGGATTTGTAGTGGCGGGAAGCTGTGGACGGGATTTTAACAGCCTTTCTTCATCTCCAGTATGAACAAAATACTGAAGTTAAAATGCAGTTTTCAAGAACATTCCTATCCAAGTCAAAGGGGCATTCAAATTACGAGGGGTCAACTTTTTCAGACAGCCGCTCCTGCAAGTCTTTTATAATGTTGCACCGTGTTGTTCACATGAAAAGTGAAGAAATATTTGTGTATAAAGAATGAAAAAAGGAGGGCTAGAGAAAGAGTAGGGGTGCTTTCACACCTAACCTGTTTGGTTCGGATAAAACAAACTCAGGTTTGTTTGCCCGGTTAGTGTGATTCGTTTGGCTCAATCGAAAACCTGGTGCGGACCTAACAACCGAACGGAGACCGCTTGAAGAGGCGGGACTCTGTGCGGTTTGTTTGTGGTGTGAATACTAATAAATCCACCTGCTAATGTTGACATATGTTCAGGAAGCGATCTTATAATTGATCTGTATAAAGGCGATGGTGATCAGCAGAATATTCAGGTCACCATCATAGAAGAAAGAAAAAACTGCAAATCCGCACATTTTAGAAGCTTCTCGTAAGTTATTACGGAAAGATGTTTGTGGCACAGGGTTGCATGTGCACCTCCCAGTATTTACACACAAGAAAGAGGCT
The DNA here is from genome assembly GCF_900634415.1 of Cottoperca gobio. Taxonomy (NCBI): domain Eukaryota; kingdom Metazoa; phylum Chordata; class Actinopteri; order Perciformes; family Bovichtidae; genus Cottoperca; species Cottoperca gobio. The sequence continues at coordinate 10,551,338 of NC_041365.1, read as the reverse complement.
TCGGGTACAAAGATTAACTGCTCAATGTTTCAGATCCATTATCCATCCCAGGTTAAACCTATATCCCCACCTAACAGAATACCAAGCTCTCATTAGGCCTATATGCTACCATCAAGACTCAGACCACACTTAGCAGCATGTTGGGGTTGTGAAGTTTTGCTTAATTGTATGAATCAAATCCTCTCTGTACACATGGTAGACAAAGGCATACTGCCATGTTGATTAGTACAATTTTAAGGCCATTGGTCTGCTTTTACATTCTTTCTTTGACTTTTACATTAAAACATTTTTTTTTACATTTAGTGTATTGTTCTGTTACTCCTAGTTAATCTAGAGGCTAGACAAGTAGAAATGTGGTTGGCTGAAGGTAATGAAGGACACTTTCCCTACCTCCACAGCTTCTTGGAAGTATAAATGCATTGAAATGTGTCACGGTGAGGCACAGAGAACTGAGAAAAGCTTACCAACTATGTTTCCTTTGTGTGGCAAGCAAAAATTAAATACTACTTTTACAGAGTCCAAAACAAACTACAGGACAATGATACACATAACTGTCAATTTCTAATTTATGTAGTGAACTTCATTAATCGTTGCCCCCAAAAAGTGTTTAAAAACGTGTGGCCTGTTTTACTGCTTGATTGCATCCTACTTTCTGAAAGTAGACTACATTTCATTCTCACAGAAAGTAGATTGGGTGCTATATATTATCAAACAGGGTCTCTGTTGTGTACACCAATTATCCTGGGTACAGTAGGAATTCATTTTTGTTTGCGTATTATCTTAATAGTATAGCTGAACAGAACACAGCACCACCAGACTGGCAAAGAGGCTCATTCTGTGTAATTACCCATTAAGCAATGTCATACAGTTAGTAAGCTTCATAAAACACTCACTAACCCTGGCAGTAAGTGCTGAGCCAATAATAGTCCAGCTCATGGAGCCTGGACTAAAACCTTCTTTCACTAGGGGGAACAGCAGACGCACAAATCCCTCTTCTCCTGGCAAGTTGGCAAACACGTAAAGTAAAATTCAACGAACGCTCACACTGTAGAACGAAATTAGTTAAGTCAATTAACAGAGTTCAGGGTGTCAGTGACAGAAAGTGTGCGCGTAATAAACAAGACATGACACCGAGCAAACGCAAAGAAAAGGGATGCTTTAAGGGAAACCTGGTGGTCCGAACTATAAAACTGCTATTACAATCCTTTGGTTTTCTTTCAGTTTCTTTAGATCTTCAGTGTCTCCACAGCCAACCTAGAATACTTTTGAAACCAGCAAGTCCATTTGACTGTGTACAGGCCTAATCTTTGGCCACTAAGTACTCATAGTAAAGGCTAAACATGCAAAACACGCCAGGTGTAGAAGGAAGTTCATCTCTAACACTGAGGTCAAAACCAAAGCTCTTTAAGTAGCCTTCTATAAATGCCACAAACAAAGCCTAAGATGGTAATTGGTGGCATAAAGGCAACAGAAAAACAACCACTCATTGTATGGTATGAGTTTATTCTTGGTACGACTCTAAACAGAAGTTGGGACAAAACTAAACAATGGCTAAGCATTTATTGTAGTTTAGATGAGGTTCTCACTGTTCAAGTCCATTTCTAAAGGCCAATGACGGCAATGTTTCACTTTCAAAATGACTCCTAACAATAACATTGGTCAACCAGCAAGCTGGTAAATAACAAGAATTTCTTGTTGAAACCAGATTCATGGGTTTTTAGAATGCACACACACACACACACACACACACACACACACACTAGCTGAATGCCTAACTCAAAGTTTAACAAAAAGATATGTTCTTTGGGATGTGCGTTTTGTTGGGTGAACAGTTAATGTGCCAAGAGACTTCATTAGGCGTCAAGCAGTTGAAGGTTTGCCTTAAAAGTCCTGTGTCAGTGAATCAAGTCAAGTTTCCTCAGACACATGCACATGCACATGTTCACACACACACACACACACACACACACACACTAGTGGACAACCCTACACCAGCATTGATGTCAGACAGTCAGCATGCATTTAGAACTTAGCTTTGAAACTAGTTTATTTTTTGGGCTTGTCAACACTCCTGTGTGTTTGATGCTCATCATCGCACCAGTGACTGTACAATTACACCCAACAGACAGGATGTGGGTCTCTACCATCACCCACAACTTCGTTAAAATATCACATTGAAGACAGTTTGGTAGATGTAAGCTCTACTGTAACTCACATGTCTGATATTGTGCAAAACAATTCCAGTTTCATGTCTGTTTCGTGGCACAGACTTCCACAGTAGAATTAACAACATTTCCTGACTTGTAATGAAATGTCACAGAGGTAGGCTGATCTATTTTGGGCGCATTTGATATGCAAATGAGCCTTTTATGTCTGTAAATGTACCAGCAGATCTTACACACTAAATAACTAGGGCACATATATTCAAGTAACGGACGGGTAGACCTGTTGAACGTGAGGGGAAATGCTAGAAAGCTGGTACAAAGCCATGGACCACTAAATGCTTATGAGTGCTAGTTATGTGTACGTTTTAGTTCAAGTGCGTAGACAAACACTGTTGTCCAGACTTGGCAGCAAACGGGGCATATATTCATTCAACTACCGTTAATAACGTCACTGAACAGGCTTGACTTTGCTCGTGCCCGGCTGTTTCATTAACGTTAGCAAGTACTATATGAAAACAAATGAATAGATAAACTTAAACAAAATTATAAACTGGTCAGAGAAACACATTACTATAAAAGAAAATATGTTTGAATAAACACTTTCGCCGACTTTGACATGAGACCCGAACACAACTTATACCCATGCCACGTGTCAGAAGTAGAAAGCCGGCTAACAATAGCAGCCGCCGGATGGTGCCTCTGAATCTGACTCCCAAGCATCACTAGCAGGCTACTTCTGCGGCTGCTTGGCAAACAAGGGGCAAACACGGACAAAGAGCCACACAAAAATAATGGTGGGCTAACGGTTAACTGTGCTGTGCGGGTACTTACTGTTCTTAAAAGGGGCCTCATTTGTTCGGACGGTTCATCCATTTCACCTGCAGCCCGTCGTCTGCCCACCGTTAGCTTTTATTTTTAACAGTTGATGTAAGGAAGAGACCGGGCCGGGTGACACTTGTATGAACTGCGAGAGCTGTCTGTGCTTTCCCTAACCAAACGGTAAGGACACGCCTCTACCATGATTGACAGTGATCGATTGCCAATTCACGTTCAATCCCCTGCGTTCTCAACCAATCAAATCCCACTACGTCACGGTGAGGGCGGGTGCTACTTTCCGTATCGTCTCAAAGTTCCAAGCGGGTTTACAAACTAACCGTATATGAAAATAATGTTGAATTGAAGGTTTGGGCACAGTACAGCATGAATGAAGACAAAGAACAAGCAGATACAGGATAGGATATCTTTTTTTATTTTAACTTAGCAAAGCATGGGATGGAAATGTTAACCAAAGCAGTAATTTAAGTGGGACTACCATAATTTAAAAACAATGGACAGGATCTGCTACTGTTCCTAAACTGACTGACAGGCTAATACAACAAGCTCTTTTGATGATGTTTGAGAGTAAGTAAAATAATACCGTAATTCTCATTTGTGACTAAAACACAACATTTAATGGAGGCCTGCCTGTAATTTTTGTTAGGCGAAGAGAGTAATGTTGTATTACATTTGATAATGGCTTTTACACACTGTATATTTTTTTATCTACGTAGACTTACTTTATGTAGGCTTACTAAAATTAATGGTTTACTGTAGATGTGCTAGTTTATTGCGACAAATAATAGCATGGCTTGAGATTCTCAGCTATCGCTATTTAGATATCAAATAAAAATAAACCTTTGTGTTAAAGTTGGTGGTCAACAATCATCCTCTATTTCTTCATCTCTGAGGATTATGTTGGTTCAGATGCCTAATTATGAGTAGGCTATTACAAATTTGAATGAGTATTACAAATTTGTGTGACAGGCTTAAAATCCATCTTCCGTAAAACTACCTTTGCTTATCATGTATTCAAATGTTACACTGTGTAATAATTCATTTTCACCAGCAGATGGCAATGCTGTATCAATAATTTCTCTCATGTGAGGGAGCAGTTGGTTGCGAGATATTATTAATATTCTCTTTTTAGAGGAACAATGTTCAGTTGTCTTTTATTATATTTTATAATTGGTAAAGTGAAATCCCCTGCAATAACCGAGACACCTACCCTACTTTTTAAACCATCATAAAAATGCTTGATGGATCACAAACAAAGCTTAAGATTTAAGAATGCATTTTGAGACTTGGTGTAAAATATGGCAGATCAAGTTGGTGTGGATACATACTTGGTCTTATCAAGTATCTTTGATAACCTAGTACATGAAGCAACTCTAGGACAACCTTTCTGCAAGAAACATGGGATTTAACACAGACTTAAAAAAAGAAAGTTAACTTCTGACATCATTTTATTGAACACCCCCTTCAGCATTGTTACACAATTAATTTGTAATCATTTCATACATTGTATTGCATTGGAGTACAATACAATTAGAATAGAAATCTGACAACTGCAGAAGCAGTTTGTTCTTTCAGAATAATTCATGGACGTCTTTCTTTAAATAGAGCCTGTTCCTCACCCACCCATCAACCTCCTGCATAATTACGAGGCAACTCAGAAATAGAACTGCGAGGTGGGAGATCAAACTATCACCTCTTAATTGTACCCTGAGTCTTAAAGATGCTGAGAGCCCATTAACGCACAAAGACAAGTGCTGTGTACTGCCCCTGAAACATGCATCCGCATAATGCAGCTGGGAGATGAGTCAGAAGTTAGACAAGTGGAGGAAGCACCACACTGACATTCACCTGTGCTGGGACTCACATAAAGAGATGCAGACTGCAAGGTGTGGTGATGATGTGAAAGAAAGTTTTCTCTTTCAAAAAGCAGATGGAAGAGTATAGTTGTACAGAATGTATTAGAATAATTAAAACCCTTGTTTCTCTAATGTAATATCCAGAAGTAATGGCTGCAAAACTTATAGAATCAGGACAAAGGTCACACATTTTTCATTTAGCTTTGAGCAACAAGAAGCAACAGATTGGAGAGAGCAACATGTTAGGTGCAATCCACCAAATGAGTATTGACTTGGTCATGTTTTGTCCCAGAAGTTGTAGAAATGAAGAGTCCCTCTTTCCCAGATGGTTTAGTGGATGATGTTTTTTTTCTCCAGTGGTGAAGCCTACTGATGGTGCCAGGAGAGAAAGAAGAGAATGTGAAATTCCCAAATCTGTTGGAGCGCTCCATCAAAGTGCCAATGCATTGATTTTGACCACAGATCTTTTCCACACGGCTGCCTCTGCATGCCCTACCCAAAACATTGCTCTCAAGATCAGGGTCTTGCGGGAGCTTTAGTGCCCCTGAATCCTGTTCAACTCCTCCGGGACACTCAGAGGAGGGGGGAGTAGAGGCCAGTGACCAGCATGGTGTACCCAAATCGACTCAGGGATGGGTAGATGGTGGGAGGGGTAGGTTGTGGAGATGGTAAATGGTGGTGGTGGTCAGAAGGGGAAGGTGGGAAAGGGGTAAAGAAGTGGGGGGGGGGGGGTCCAGCCTGTTGAGGTGCGTCCCACTGCCCTCCAGAGGGAACACTGGGGTTTGAAATCAATGTGCTGTTAAGTGCAGCTTAGCCGCGGGATACTCTCTCCAACATTATACATGCACTAGTGAGTTAGGGCCTTGCCTGCGCGCTGCAGACGCTGTCTGAGGGCACCGACACAAGGCCCTTCCGCGTCTCCGGTTCCTCTCACCTCCGTGCTCTCTGCCAACACTCAACGCCCTTCTCCAAACAGTTGTGGCCCTGCTAACTTGAGACTCATCTCACACCACGGTCTCACTCCGGCAGACCTGTGAGCATTACACACATACCGTAGTCGGCCCACCCACCCCCCATTTACTGGCTACTCATTAACCAGGTCCAAAGCAGGCAGGGAGACGAAATAAAGCATTGTAATGTGTACATAGACACCTGGCGAGGGTTAAAAGGAGAGCCTTTATCAGCATCATTAGGACTGTCAATGCCCATGACCTCTACTTAATAATACATAAAACATATGCTTGTTATACATTTAAACAGAATATTGCATTGCATGCCAGAAGATATCTACTGTACATGTATTTTGTGTTGGGCTCAATAGTTATACAATATAATATAGTGCACTAGACCTGGTTCGTGGCTTTGGCGTGGGCCTGTGTTCGCATGCAATGTCCATCGTTTCATACAATTAAAAAGACTGGATCTGACTCATGTCGACTAATGACATTAACCTCAAGATGTTTAAAAAAGTCTTTGTAAAATAAAGGCGATTAACTAGATCATGAGTGAATACATCACAAAACAAGAGTAGCCACATGAGACTCTTCCCTGAGGAACAATTCTGCAGTAATTCTAACTGGCTTGATAAGCATTTAACAGAAGTGACATTTATCAACACATCAAAAGGGGAAATATCGTGTGAAGAGGAAACATAATCGCCACCGTCTCACTCTTGCTTGTCTGTAGGTTACTTTTTAAAAGGGGCGTCTAAAAAATCTTGACCCAGACACACATCTGCCTGTGGCTGCGTTTAGTCAGTGAGAGCAGTAATAGTGTGTGACTGAAGGTGAGGAAACAGCCTCAGGCCTTCTGCTGTGTTTAGATGTCAGCCCTCCTTGGGTACAATGTCTCTGTATCCTCCTTGGCCTTTCTTACATGAACTCTCAACATGGTCACCATCGGATGGCCTGAGGGAAGGGCACAGACACGTGACTGTTCACACGTGAAACAAGAAGAAGTTTTACTAATAATACGTTATAAATTCTACAAACCACCGGTTGATCCTCCTAGACCTTGTATTACTAACGCTCAGTCAATTACTGAGATTGTAGCGAGCAATGTTAACATCAGTTTACAGTAGTCAATTCTTCAGGTCTTATCCCAATGCGCATAGCAAGTCAACATGGTCTGAATTTGTGGTAGCATGCTGTAGAGGTGTCTATTGATTACTGTACTTCTTGCATGAATGGTTGAGAAAGACACAAGCTATCGACTTGTTGCTTGTTTTTTATTGGAGTTGACGGGAGCTCCCATCAATCACTTTGGAATGTCCATCAAATAAATATTAAGAGGATGTGACTGTGAATAGTATTTGTAGCTTAGATACAAGATGGATGTCCCCGTTACAGTGTATTTAAACCATCCTGTCGTCTGTTTCTGTGAACAAGATTTTTTTCCAGTGGGTCCAATATTAATGCCAACATGCGTTTAAGCAGGATGATGCACTGTTAGTGATAGTGATTGCACCCTTGAAGCATATATATTTGCTTGCATTTGTTTGTGTGTGTGCTGAAGACACATTCCAGCAATCATATGTTTATTGGAAGTTAAACTGCAATATTTCCAATAATTATAATGTACAATAGGTATTGCAGTTGCCCCTGCACATTCTTAGATCAGTTCAAAACACCCAAATTGTGTTAATATAAGATATTTTGAGTATCATTTATGCCATTTCCACAAAATTAGTTTTGGGTTATAAGTTAAGGGTGTGTAGAATACAATTCCCCCCCTCCGATTGTAAATGCATCAATTACTACAACATCTCTGCAAACCCTCTGTTCTGGTTCCTATGGTTGGTGTAGTTCTCCATTCATAATGTTGATCGCTATACCTCACAACAACAGATGAGCTGAGGTCAAGACAACATGAAAAGGAGAAGAATAACATCATCAGATGCTCTGAAATACAATTCGCTGACAAGTGCAAACATTTATGTTCTCCAGACTTCTCACCCCCCCCCCCAAGAGCCTTTTTTCTTACAGCTTTCCTGAGAGGCAGGGCAATCAAGCACTCTACCTTGTTAGGAGGTGTTAATTGGAGTTAGTCAGACTCCTCACTTTGTCAAGGAGTCTGACAACAGAATTAATTAGTATTCGAGTATGTAAATCAATTCAAATCGGGGTGCTTATGGGGGAGGATTTGAAGTATTTTAACAGCAGAAAAACAGGTGCTGAGAACATGAGCCAAGTAGTCTCTGTTTGAATATTATGACTTCTCTTTTCATGGATTTTATCTCCACTTATCCACTTTTGGAGAGGCGTTTACTGTAAATAGAGGTATTGAGCTGTGCATTGGCCTTAGTTGGGCGGTTGATGGATCATTTTTTATTTAGCCTTTTTTCATATTTTCTAAGTGCACATGCCTCGCATGCGCTTGCATTACTTAGGTAAATGATAAAATGTGTGAAAATACCATGGCAACAACAGAAGGAATAGTAGGACTCTGTGTGTTTGTGTGCTTTTCACTTAATTGGGTCTATTTTGTGAGTCAAGTAAGACATATAAATCTCATATTTAAAACACACTTTGCTCACTTGAATTGAGAGTTGTGGTGTTACCTTGTTGCACTTATTTGTAGGTGAAAAGGATTGCTCAGCTCTTTTGTGCATAAACACCACAGGCTTAAACAAACGGTCTTAGTGCTTACGGACTGTGGCCTTCAAACAGAAATGGGCTATCACATCATTTGCCATCACATGCCCTTATCATTTTCTGTTGTTCACGATGCTCATTAGTATTTATGATACCTTATAAGTCCTTGCATATGGATAGTCCGGTAAACATTACACTAAATATGCTTTATTAGCGGTCAAGGGCAATAGATTTAAAGCAGCATAAGCTTATCGAATTGTAATTTGCAATGTAATGTTGATGGAAAACGAAATAAATTAGTACTCATTTGAAGTTAGTCTCGCATTGCTTATAGGAGAAATGTTGATTACTTAAAAGTACCTTATTTTGAATACAAAATGGGTACATGTTAATTGCCACGCCACCCCATTTGAAACCATAGTATTATTCAGATGCAGGGATTTGATACCTTTTACTTGGCAGCAAACACTTATCTATCTATACAGCAGGGCTACAGGTCCCCCTACTTATACACATTCATTCACTGCACATTTTATTTGGATTTTTATGAAAATGTATTAGAATTATTTGAGTTCCAGCCCCCTTTTTATATTTTAAAATACATGTGTAGATGTTCAAGGTCATTAAGAACGGATAATGGCACGTCTTAATGTCCCATGGCCATAATATATGAACAAAACATTCCGAGAAAGACATTTGGATAGTGCTTTGTGAAAAGCTGTTTTATTAGCCATTTAATAACACCTCCATGAAGACAATTTGTACAAGATACATCACATTCTAAAGTGCACGAATACTGTACAACGAAAATGACTTAAATACGCAGGGAGAAAATAAAAATAAAAATCACATTTGTAAAAAATAAAAAGTTGTAAAAATAAAATGAATAAAAAGGGACATGCTTTTTCAAAAACAACAATCACTATGCATGTTTCTGCTCAGGTATGTGAGAGGGGCTGGCCTGGGAAAATAACCTTGTGCAGCTTGCTTGGGGGAACACTAAGCTTTGGCACCTTTAGAGAAAAGAGAAAAAAGACATTAACAGGGAACTGGAGAGCACTCAAGTAATAAACAGAAGAATTTTATTCAGTTTCAATAAATAGTCTTAGGGGCTTGTGTAGAATGCATAATAACCCATGCCTTTTGGGTTGTCCTTGTTGTACTCTTCCGTAGTCAAGTCCTCACACTTGATGGTTGGGGAGTTCTCTGTGCTTGAGCCCCCAGGGGACATCCTGCGCCTCTTGCACACCACGGAGTACACACCAGAATCGCTAGAGTCCACAGATTTCAGTGAGTGGGACGTCTCGATCCAGGAAGATGCTGGCGGCGCGTTCTCCTCGGGCAGCTTGTCTTTTGTAGCCCCCAGCTGGTCCTCTGTGAAGGCTGGGGGGCTTGGGCGAGGGGACCAGGGCAGGCCCGTGGTCATCTTGCGCTGGTAAGAGCTTCTGGTGCCCCAGCCTGCCGCCATGGAGGCGAAGGCCGAGTCTGGATAGTAGCTGAGGGCGTGAGACGTCTGCAGGGAAAGGGGCTTGATGCCGTAGGACAGCAGGCTACTGGTGGAATAGTCATTCTCATAGCCCAGATCCAGCTTGTTGGAGCCGGGCTGCTGGACTGGGGGGACAAACCAGCGCTGGGCAGAGGCGGCGGCGCTGATGTCGTCACTCTGCGTGGAGAGAAGGCTGTTGGTTTGAGGGACGGCCCGTTCACTGGCGTAGAAGCGGTTCTGAGGCAGGTTGTTGACAAACTGGTCCTGAAAGAAAGGCTGCATGGCGTAGCGGGCCCCTGGCACAATTTGGGTGGAGCGTGGGGAGTCTGTAGGCGATGGAGTCAACCTGTCACTCTCTGGGGCTGTGTACATCCTGTTCCAACAAAATGAAGAGAGAACACAAAGTAAATTAGCTGCATAAAGTAAGGGTACAAGACATGCATCAAATACTGTACCACAGGAAAAACAGATCAACCACTTGAAGACACGTACGAGTCATAATTGTCCCGGAAGCCTTTTGCAAATGGGTTGTGATCTATCTTCAGCTGTGTGATCTGAGAAAAAAAAAAGGAAATCACACGTAAATAATGTGCATCGTAAAGCAAGCAAGTGCACTGTGTGACTAAAGTTTGTAATACATTCTAATTAGTTGTATCCAATTAGCTAAATAAATTCAAACTCTAAAAAAGAAAAATATTCAAATGCTTACATCTGTGTTCTGGTAAGCAGTGACGGCTATAAACTGGTTCTCTGGGAAGGTGAAGGTTTGAGTTCTGGCCTCGTTGCTCATGTCCTCCACTCCGTCTTCCGTCACCTCCACGATGTGCAGTCGCGGTTGGTATTTATGAAGTGACTGCAAAACTATCATCTGCAGAGGAGAAATGTGTGATAAGTACAACGCTGCAGATTTAAAAAAACAGGCTGTGTGAATGTATTTTGTATCACTTATCAAAACTAAAATGAAGTACTCATTATATAGCTTTAAATATAGCAGTCACACTTGAAGGTTAAAATATCCCCCAAAAAATATTCAGTAAATAAAAATGAAATATAATACAAAAAAATAATATTGAACACTCTCACTGCTTAGCAAATGTTGAACTTGAGCATGTCAGAAATCAATATCTAATAACCTGTGTGTTGTTGTTGTTGGCCCCTTTGTTGTTGGTGAGCTTCAACTTGCCAAAAGAGATTTCTTGCCTCATCCAGTGAGCACCAGTGTTTGGAGATTCAGGATGAACATACATTTTGTTGCCTAAAATTGAAATAACAGAATTAGGTATATGACAGAAAGGTAGAGATCCTGAGTTTGATCCTGCTTCGTGACATTATTTATAACTAATAAAACATATGATCTTATTTATTAGATCTTCAGGCTTTGGAGGGGAACTAATGGTCAAAATAAATTACAATACATAAAACATGACTTATTGTTTTAGATTAGTTTGATGAAAACAAATATTCATTGATAGATTCAAGAAAGGATAATGGGATTTATTAAAATAATATTCTAAAGTTGTGTTTTAAAAGAAGATGAAACATGCTTGTTTTTCCTTCAAATCATTTTCTTTTATCCATATATTGTCAAATGAAGAATTAATATTTTTTTATTCAAATAAAAAACGGTATAGTTAACCAACATTTTCACACTTTAGTTGGTTCACCAAGATGACCTGACACTCCAAATTGCACGAGTCTAAATTACTGCATTAAAAACACCAAAAATCGCAACCTATCAAAAAAAATATTGTCTTTATTTCCAAAACAATCTTATTCTTAACACACATGTTTGATTCTCATATCCTCAAGCTGTCGACTAAATGCAACATTGCTGCATTATTTCTAAATCACGTTTTATTAATTTATTTTCCAAAATATATATCTCAAATACCAGTGCTAAATCAGTTTAGTTAATTATCAAACTCACCTTGCATATTATTGTCAGCTTTTCCACAAGTGACCCACTTTCCTCCCTGAAAGCGCCAGTGATTCGGGTCAGCCAAAATAACTTCTACAAAGACATTGTAATGGGCCGTGAGGTTGAGTCCAGTGATGTTGAAACTGAGGAATGGGAACATCCGTCTGGAAAAAAGAAAAACAGGAATAATTAACAGCTTTGCTCATAAAGCGGGGAAAAACTCTTAAAACTAAAAACGTTGGCATTTCATGTCACATGTGGCAGAATTTGAAATAATTTAAATTACACCACTGTCAGGTTTAGCCCGTTATGTCGTTGTTGATTTACAATTTACCAGAAACGAAACTTACATTGTAAAGTAAAAAAGAAATGCGTAAAATGGAAGACGTGGATCGTGAGCGTACAATTTTGCTCATGCGTAAAAAGTTTAAGAATAACGTTCATGAAATGAATGTTTCTTAAGAAATAAAGTCTAAAACAGACCAATTTAAAATATAAAAAAAACGAATTTCACATTCTGCACATGTCTGTTGTGTGTGTTTAAATTGGGCCTTTGGAGCCTCTGGCAGCGCATTCTGCTTACCTGCCCTGTTTGGTGATGATCATCTCGGTCTGGTGCCGGTGGAATTTCAGCCACAGAGGCCGGTTGCACAGATAGACCTGCGCTCTGGCTCCGGCGGCAGACCCCGGGAGAGACATGGATCCAATACCCGTCCCCGTCCCGGGATAAGAGGGGTACAAACAGCCCGGACCCTGGCTGAACTGGTACCCTCCGCTGCTAAACTGGCTCCGGCCGGTGCACACGGACGAGGAGGAGAAGCCCGTTGGCGGCAGGACGGATCCGTAATGAAGTGAAGACGGGTACCTGGAGCCGCTGGACCCGGTATACACCGACCCGGTTTGTCCTGCGTAGGGAAAGAGGGAACAGGGGCTTGCCATGTCGGAAGCCGCCTGGGAAGACGAGATGAAGTATCTGTCAGAGCCAAGTTCGTCTATGTTGTAACGCCGACCGCTCGTCAACTCGTCCTCACCGAGCACCGGGGAGCCTTTCCTCCCATCAGGCCCGGTTTTAGTGAAAGTGTCCCCCTCTCCCTCACCCAGCATCCCGTTTCCCACCCCGCTCAGATATTTCTTAGTAGCGCTGCTGGACTCTGATTCCGTCCGGTCGACTTCTTGATAGTCAAGCTGCGATGATGGCCTCGGGCTGTTGTTGGCACTGTCCGACGAGGAAAGATTGTAAAAGGTCTTGGGTAAATTGATGCTGGCGCTGGGAAGGATGTTCTCTAGCTGCATTGTTTAGATCTTGCAATAAATAAGAAGAGTTTCAAGAGTTTCCAGAGAGTGAATCTCAGCCAAGGAGGCGACACAACCACCGGTGCCCGTGTTGTTTCTGTCTCTGCACGCCTCCCTCCCTTACGAATGATGGAAGGAGGTTAAACCTTCTCCTTACCTACGGATTTTCAGATCAGATTATGGGCTGAACATGGGATGTTCAGCGGCTCTTATAAAATGTATTTCTCCACACACTCTACTGATTGTAAGCGAGAGGGGAGGAGCTTTTGGAGAAGCATGCGGGGGCAACAGCCCTCTCCATAGCCAATGGTCGCACTACTCTAATTCAATTAGAAAGCCTCTGGCAGAAATAATGAAGAGAAAATGTGTATGTGTGTCGTTAACTTTATTTTTACTCTCATATTTAGGATATATACTTCACGCGGTGGCAGTCTCCACGTACCACAAATCCAAGATTTTACAATGTAGTGCAAATAATCTTCTATCTTCTATAAATGAGTGGGACATCATTTCTAAAAAGGTTTAAAACGGTGGAATCAGTATTTGTTCTTATATTTTACTCCAAACATTCAACATGAAATTACCCATTCCCCATCGTGCACGCACAATCACGTCTAAACTTTCAGTTTCCGCTTCAAGTCATCACGTAAAATACACATTCAGATATGGCTTGTCAGATACCTTCCACTCACTCAAGAAGACTCCCCTCAATCAACAGCAAACACCGAGACCCCTTCCCCACATTCTGCAAACATCCCCAACACGTAAAAAAAAAAAAATCACATGTGCACCTTATTTCCTATAATTGGCCTCTGTCGCCTCTTCCTCTTCCAGGTGTTCAGTCTCGGCTCGAATACAACTATCGACCGTCAAAACGAACTGAAGAGGAATATCTGCAATTCAAAAGACACGCTTTTTATTTTTCTCCATTTGTTTCTGCTTAAGAAAAAAAAATGTCGAATAGGCCTGCTTTTATTCCAGACACGCTTCCTTCACCTTTTCCCCTTATTTTCGGAGTTTAGGTTTTTTTAATCCAACATTTGAATTATTGGTAAATTGGTTACTAAATGACAAATGACACACACACGTCCTTTATTGATTACCATATGAGAGATATAAAAAAAAATAGCTATAGATATTCGAAAAAATTAACAATTAGGGCAAATTAGATAGATTCCTTAATTTATTTTAATCTTCTAATATAAATATGAAACTGTTCAAATTATTTTCAGTAGACTTTGAATATTTTAATGCAATTTCATATTAATAGGATACTTAATGGGAATGAGCTCTCTGAAAGCAGACAAGAAAGGTTTTTTTCTGTCTTTCTTTTGCATTTGAAGTAACAGAATGGTACAAAAAAAAGAAGCGGTGAAATACCGTGTTTAGATGTTGGTAAATCTTTCTTAACTCAAACCACTGAAATTGAAATAGCGTACCGAACATCTACAGTTCTGGCAGGGGGTTCCCAACTGGAGAGAAAGGATGCAATAACACTGCACAAGTACCGCATGCATACTGGCCAAAAAACGATGAAAATAAGAATTAAAGGAACATAATCACAGTTGTTGGGTAATAATTCCGAAAAATAAATGAACAAGAATATAAAGTAATTAAGAATTCCCCATGTCTGTCACACTCACTCACACACACAACCACACGGAGCAAGTGAGAGAGAACGAATCCAGAAATAACCAAAGAAAGATGTCGCACAACAAGCGTCGTTCATACGGCCCCCAGGCCTAATAATAAGCAGTGACACCAGGACAGCGCTCTCTAGTGACAGATCAGGGTAACTAGTTAACGTTCCAATCGTTGGTTATATTAAAGTAACTCCGCACTGTAAGAGAGCTGCATGCAGTCCGTTAACTCTCACTTTTCCCACTTGTATCTCACTTTACATCATCTTCAACTGCAGTGTATGCAACCTGCGCCTGTGTGTGTGTGTGTGTGTGTGTGTGTACACACGTGTGCTTCAGTCTGTGTGTGGGCAGTTTGTGTAAGTGTGTGTGAGTCTTAAAGTAAGCTTGAGGGAGTGTAGGGGGTGACATGAATTTGGGGAAAATGGGGAAACAGATCTGTGAAAAGCTGAGGGAGAATCTCGGCTGGAGGCAGATTGGCTGGTGTCATAAATGGGACAGTAGAGCTGGCTATTGGGCCATCAGGGGACCAGAGCTACATGCACACAGCACACAATCTGTCAATCAAAACCGTGACCCTTCCCAGACTGCTGCACAGAGACGGGAACAGCAAACATACGACAATAGAGATCAAGCCTTTTTCAAATGACTCAAAAGCAATTGTATTATTTATTTTGACCTGCCTTTCAACAGAGAATCTCACTTATCTGCAGTATAACCAAATCCTGATTTTCACCAATCGCCTCCTTCTTCTCTCTGCTTTTGTAACAAATGTAGAATTCCTCAGGGAAGATTGTAAGACAATGCCACAGGAGCAGCTTTGGGGCTTTGTGAAAGAAAGTTACTGTAATTCCATTTGAGCAAAATCAGGAGGAACTGCTGTTGAATCCCAAAGGATTTAAATAAATATGCTTGGATGTATAAGGCAGAATTAACAAGCAAGGGAAAATATGCACGATGAGGATCATTATGGGCCTGTGAACTTGATGCAGGATTAATCATAATATACTTTTTGTCTCTTTATGTCCTCTGTCGCTCTCTCATACACACAAACACACAGCAGAGGTGCCACGCTCTTGACTCAGTGTAGCTACAGGCTGTCATTCTGTAGTTAGAGGGGAAATATATAGTTCAAAGGAAGCTGCATTTGTATTAGAAACAAAGTCGAGCATTTCACACCTGAGCTGTCAACACCTTAATAGTGCAACCCTTCCATATAGCCTTTTCTTATTTAATGGGCTGTTGCATGATAAGCGAGAATTAGAGAGATTGTTGTTTTGGAGGACAATTTAGCTTCAATGCCACCTGCACGTTCAGCCCTCTGTGATCCTTTACAATCTCAGATATAAAGAGTGATATTTTCTTTGCATGAATTATTTCACAACTTTACAGCTATGTTTCACAGATGATTACAAGCCCATTGAAAGATAATCTGGGTAAAACAAACTCAATGCTGTTGTTTTAAGTAGGTTGGTTTTCTAAAATGACCCCAAAGACTCAGTCGAAAACTAGAAAACAAACTAAATGTGATTTACAAGCCACCTATAAATAAACTAATTCCAAATGAGGTGGATGTTTAGGTTCTACTCATAAAGGAGCTCCCACTTGTGACCTGTCAGCATGTTTCTTGACCACCTATAAAAGTCCAAGTGTGTCTGAGATGACCCTCCTTGGCCCCGGGCCAGGGCCTGCACGACAGGGGAAGGGAAGTCTTACCATATTGTTGTCAGAGTAGATCATCAACAGAGCACATGAAAGGAATACATTCCAGGTTTTATGGGCCAAGGTGGCTGCTGAAGCCTTTGCTCAGGAGTGAATTCATGTACCCCATTGCAAGGATTAATAACGCAAGTCTCATTAGAGATCCCCGCCACCGAGACCCCTGGAGGGAGGGGTGCTGGGAAAAGAACCGAGTGCAATGTGCACCATGCCAGCGCTGCGCTCCTCCGCAAATCATCATCCTCAAGAGCATTTTTATTGGATAGAATTTATTTCACAAGTTTATCAAAGATGTCCCTCAGTATATTTTCCAGTGTGTGGGGATTACTAGCATTTAATCAAAGCAGTAGCCTTTACACAAGAGAAGCTTATGTTACAGACATGCTGCTGTCTTCAAAGATACAAAGGTGACAGCTTTCATGAATTTCCATTTGGGTACATATTGCTTTCATCAATTACTCTCTTTTTCTTATTTCCTTGTCTCCGCCATTTTCTTCATGATTTAAACAGCACAACGTGTTCCCTCTAGCCTGGACACAATGTATTTGTATAAATAAGAGCTTCTCATTTTTGTTGTAATGCATTTTTTTTAAACCTATACTCAAAGAACATTAGAATATGTAAAGTATATTCATGTTTGATGTCATGTAGGCTATTTCAGATGCCATTCTAGCAGAGCAAATTATCATGAAATGGGAATCTTCCCCATCTGCAACCAGTCAGTGAGTGAGACCCACGGGAATTCTCTCTATATGCAGCATGTTTGGATTCCTCAAAATACATTAAAGTACGGCAGATTGCATAAAACCATCGGATGCTACTTTGCGTCATATCAACAGATAAGTCTCTCCGTCAGCATGTTGCTGCATGCATGCATGTGTGTTTGTTTGTCTGTTTGGTGTGTCTGGCCCGTCGAAGGAGCGGTGGATTACTGCAGAAATGTATCTGGGGATATGTGAGCCCAATGCTTTTGTGATGCACAGGTTTTTAGGGGGCAATGATAATCCACTGTGTTAAGACAAATCTTAGAAGAATAAGGTGTACTGACTGCATTCAGGAAAATAGGATTGAAGCTGCACTCACTGTATTTGATTCCCCAAGGCATGATAACATGATTTTTGGATTACTGCATTATAGGAAGTGTCACCCAGGGCCTGTGGGAAAAGCAGCAGCTACACAGTATAGAAGCAGGGTGAGTTTTAGGTACATTATCTCTGGTTACTGTCATGCTTGAAGCAGTTTTAAAGTCTCCAGGTCTAGTAATGTCTTCCAGATTTTGAGAAAATGGGGAAGAAAATGCATATAATCGGCTAAATCGTGCATATTTGGATTGTTTTACTTTTTTTTTTCACTTAAAAAGTAATTACCTACAGCAGGGTTTTAACATCAGACTTTTTTTCTTCGAATCGGGTAAGCGGATCACTGAACTGATTTTGACACCATCCACCCTTTTACTTTCACCCACTGTGTCGTCATGAGTAGAACACGAAGCCGACGACGGCAGAAGTGAATGGTAGTCCGATGGCCCGAGTCTCACCCTCTCATCCCCATTTTAGCATCAACCTTTGCTGACCCACTTCTCCCGGCCCCAGTCTCTTGAAACACCAGAGGAATTGACATAAGGGACCAAAGCAAAATAGCAGGTGCTAAAAGTTTGACAGTGTAGACTGGATATATGTGTTCCCTGGAACGTGAGGTGTAAGGGAGGGTGGCGGAGTTGTATCGACTCGGCATTAAGCCTCCAAGATAACACGCCCTCTCTAACAGGCATACTCTCTTTTGGCCAGGGAGAGTTGGGGTGAGCTGGGGTGGGGAGGGGGGAGACACGGTCCCACACTTGAGCTTTTCAACCAACCAGCCTCGGCCACCAAGACACAGCAACTCAACCCAGCTCACCCCTGGTTCTCCGTCCTTTCCTATAGCACTATTACTGCCAAACAAGCTGGGCTTTTATCACATTGCTAACCCTGACTCCGAAACTGCATTTCAGGAGGACCCTTTATTTTTTTCTCCTCTTGCGTTTTGTTTTTTTGGACAGGGAACACAAACAGATTTACGCCACAGGAGTATTCTGCTGCTGCTCCTGCCTCAATGTGGTTAAATCAGTGAGTCAGAAGTGAGAATGTAGAGTTTTAACACTTCTCTCTCCTGGTATGAAAGCTTCTAGAGCGACACAGAGGAAAGCCCTAACTGACTTACCGTCTACCAGCCAGAGGCATATGCTAGTGGGAGGGAGGTTATGTAGACATGATTAATGGTTTAAGGTTGACCCCCGGTGAAACAGCGATGTTGCCTCGGCATCTTCAGTCTCCTCTGGGGAGTAGGGACTACATTCACAGTGCTAGAAGGCCCTCAGATGCCCCTCTCTGTCAAACCAAAAAACATTATCACAGCCCCTTTTAAGGCCTCATTTACATGAATACTGGACACATTTAAGTCAATATTATTATTTCTCTTCATTGCTTTGTGCAATTAGATATTAAACTAATTGATAAAATGCCAAATTATTCACTGAAAAGGCTTCTATTTTTGCCCTGGAGAAACGCATCCAGCAGCCATTAAATATAATTAGAGACCACAGAATGCTTTTGTATTAAAACATTTGGAGCAATTTGGCAGCTGTATAATTTAGATGTACTGGATCATGCCATGTACATACATGAACGCACACACACATGCACACGCATGCTCACACACAATCATATACACTCGCCGGCGTGTATGCACACACGCTCATATATGCACACACAGAGGGACCTCAGTGCAGCGGACACCTTCAATATTGAACCCAGACCCAGGCCTGGTCTCTGTATTTACATGTAAATGGTCTACAACAATCTGCGGCCCCTTTCGTCTGCTCTGTTCCTGCAGCCGTCTGGGCCTGGGGAAGAGAGCTGCTAGTCAGATGGGGGGACCACATCAGATGGGCTCCCGTGGTTATGGTGCCAAACGCTCCGAAGGGAGAGGGAAGAGGCTGCCTGCCTGGCAGCCACGGAAACAGCAGGGACTCCCACATATCATGGAAGTGGTCCATGGTTTGGACTCCTTCTCTGACTGGAGAGCAGGGGAGACATGTAAAGGCCCTCCTGTCTGAGGACTAAGACCAAAGCAGACGTTTAAGGGGAAGGCCCACTCATATGTGGCTTGAAAAGTCGGACAGTTTAGTCAGGCCTTCTAGAAGAGGGCTGATAACCTGGTCTCCTCGTTGTGGGTAGAGGTGTCATTTTTGACAAGTGTATATGTGGATATGGAAGGGTGGGTGTCAGTGATAAGAAATTACGAACAGCAGTGAGCATGCATATCCAAGTCACATGGTGCAGGAAAGGAGCCTGCCTGTATTTGTTCCTTATGATCGTCTGTCGAGTGTTTGTGTGTCCTTCTGTGCTGGCGGGTCAGATATGGTGGAGGTCTAGACACATGGACCAAACATTCTGTCTCACGGGGGAGCGCTTGTTTCGAGGTTCATCTCATGGTTGCGGACCTTGATAGAACAGACCAGCCGAGACAGGCTGGACCCATACCCAGTGTTAATGGTCCAAACTTAATCTTCTAAAATCTGGTGTATGTTGAGCTATTGAAGCCTGCTGGAACATTCAGAATTTTAGCAGTTCTTTCTGTGATGCGTTTACGAACACAGTATGAAATGAATCCTGTTTTAGTGTCGGAATGAGTTGAATAACCTGTAGTCAACTTGGAACAATAAAAAAGTGAGGTGTTTTGGTGGATTGCAAACATTTGATGATTCAACTTATGACGCAGTCAGAGAGAAGGGGGGACCATTTAAGTCCCATGTCTCTCAGTAATGGTTGACATTGAGCTCTATATTAAAGGTAGAATTTGAGATGAGAATATTAATGCCACTGTCAGACATAAGAGTGGTAGTGATGTACTCATCTAACATTCGGCAATAAAACTAATTTCTATATTTCCCAAAATGTCAAATTATACCTTTAGTAAGTGTATTTAACCACTGTTCAAACTATTTATTTTACCAAAATAGTTTTGATTTTCATTGTCACTAACTACCCTGTAGCTTTTGTCCATATGACAATAAAGCCTTTGAATCTTGAAAAATAATTGTCAGAATTAGTTTCAATGCGTTTTAGGGATCTTCATTTTTGGAAAGAAGGGAGGAGGAGGAGGAGGACATTAAGCTGTAAAGAACCACACTTGCAGTAACTGTCCTCCAGTTGATGACCAACCTTTAATTCAAAATATGATTTGGCAGAGGAGGACACACCAGGCTAATACCTTCCACCCCTGGTTAAAGAATGTCCCCCACCTCCTCACCAGCACAATGAGCGATCACACCTTGTGTGCAGAGGCAGACAAAAGGGGAGCCCCAGGCTGATGTGGTCTTCGTATAGCTGTGCGAGTGTGAGTGCGTGTGTGGGGCTCTATGTGTTTCTGCTGCGTGCCTGTGTGTGTGTGTACGTGAATAGCTGTGTGGGGGACAATGCAACACGTTAAATCAATGTGGGAGGTGTGAACACAGGGGATCTGCTGCATTCAAAATGAACAAGGAAGAAAACTGCTTTTGCTTTGTTTTCACGTCTTGTGGAATTGCAATTAATTATGTTCATTGTTAGGCTTTTTGGTTTTGCTTGTTGCCTATAAAGTTGTTAATTGTGAGATGTCAGAAATAATGAGGGGATGTCCAAGAAAAGAACAATAAAAGTTCCGTGAACATGAGTTGAAGATCTGGTGTGCACAGCCTCTTTAGTGATACACTGAGAAGCATAAATAGAAGAATCTAAACGCAAAAAGAGATATTTCTGCACCGTGTGGAACATGACGAAAGGGACAGCAAATCAGTGTCGAACCCATGAGAACGTCGACTTGTTTCAATTTGGCTTTAGAAGCAATCTATGTAGGTGTTGGGGACAAAACCAGGGTTCATTTCACCTGTGTGGTTAGCGGTGCTTGGCAGTGAGTCAGAGCTACAGAGGAAGTGAGTGGGTGGTCTCACTTCACGTAAAGCTATTTTCTCTTTCACTTTTAATTTAATTTCACCTGATTAAATTTAAAATCACTTAGAGGGAGTTGTATTTCAAAGTTGAAATTGCCGTGACACATGTAGTGTATTTCAGAAATGTTTCAGATAATAAGTGAAGAGGTTACACATTCAAAGCAAGGCCACAGCCCGGCTACTACAGCACCTGGGGTCAAGAGTCAAGGTCAATCCATCTATGTAAAGCAAAACGTCCACCATCTGTGATTTAGTAACATGGAGCGGTGACCTCTTGGGCTATGGATACATTTGTTTTATATGGAAACCTACATTAATATGCACATCATAGAGCTATTTGATCCTTTTTTTAATCCATGAATTTACTTCGGTTTTGGCCATCGGTGGAAATATACCAGACATAAATGTCAAATGCTTCGGCTTATGGAATAGACTTGTGAAGAAGTCTGATCAGACACTCACTAAATATATATTCAGCTGGAACATTTAGCATTTTTTTATTGGAACGGTTTACTTTGTGACAAAATCTTTTGAATGTATAGAGAAAATTGTCTATTGATATACGGTGTTAACAAAAGTGACAGACTTATTGTCTCATAGAGAATAGTATAGTAATTTAAATATAAAATAATATCTCTTTGTGCAGACTTCCATTGTGTTGTTGTGAGCTAGGTGAAATTGAAAGTGAGTTTCACCTTTTGTTTTTTACTGTCTTGCTTTTGAGGCTTTTGAGGTTTGTTCTGTTTTGACTTTCATTTATGTTGATTTCTTTTAGCTTGATGACTATGAAAAACTTGTTTCAGAAAGATAACTGTATTTTTTCAATCAATCAAAAATCTAGCTACCCCTCTATCACACCAGTCTGATGTGACTGCAAATATGTTTCAGTTTTACAGCACATAGTTTATCATTAATACTGGGAGAAAAAAAGGCACTGATACCTTCCATGATATGATTCATTAACATTTCATCATTACACTGTACTGCTCAATTTTTCACAGCAGACATTTTGACTTGTCATAGTAAGAAAGGCACAGGTGTTACTTTTTTAACATTAACAATGTTCTGTTCAAGTGTCCCAATAAGCCTTAACAGTGAGCGAGCAAGCACAATACCAGGAGCCTGAAAATAAAGTAGCTAATTGGAATTCAGCCGGCATTCATTTGATTTTTCCTCCTGTGACATGTCAAAATATCATCTGTGAACAAGGCCTAAAGGCAGAGTTACTGTTTGCATCTGAAATATTGATCTTTGAGCTAACTGAACTGAATAGCTTTTTGATTTTATTTGATGGAGTTACTATATGATTCCTCCAATTCAGGGAACACTGAAACTGTTACATCCCGGTTCCGTGATTAAGGTTATGTTTTCTCCTTTCCAGTTTTATTTTGGTACTCACCTTTGTTTCTCGCTTCAGATACTTCACCTCCTGCCCTTTCGTGTGTGTCCCCTGTGTGATCACATACTCCGCCCTGATTAGTTTCACCTGCCCCTCCTTACCCCTTGCTCCCTTATTCAGTCTGAGCGCTCCCCTTTGTCTCTGCCACTTTGTCTTTACTGTTTTAGTAAGTCACCCAGAGCTTTCCTCATCAGGATAATCGATACAAACCATATCGGACACAACATTGTATGGGGAATTTCCACAATTATTATAAGTTTTCTCAAACAACCTGCAGTATGTGTCAGCTTGAATGTGCAAATGTCATTTCTTTCTTCTTTTTGATCACTTAATGCCTTTTATTGCCAAGTTGACAGTAGAGAGATGACAGGGGAGAGAGAGCTGCAACAAAAGTCCTTCGACCAGGCACAAACTGACGCTGTGGCAGCTAGTTTTTTTTTACTATCAGGTGATTTGACATCCCAGTTTGACTTTATCTAAGATGAGCTAGCTGACATCAGATACAATATTCAAATCAACCTGGCGTATTGTGGTTTAACCTGAGCTGAAACCCATCCCAGTTTGCATTACTCACTCGTGACATTCTGCCAGTCTTGGCAGGGCCGACATGACACAGGGTTCAGCACAAGGGTAAGCAGGCATCAACCGACTCATGCCAATTAACAGCAATCCGCTCTCTGCTCTTTGTAGCTTTCTGATTCCTGCCATAAACAGGGTCACTAGTTGCTGCTTCCCCCCTCCAACCCTGCATGCGTGTTTATCCATGACTCCCACTGCAGGATCAAGTGTGTGTGTGTACTGTATGTGTGTAATGCTGCAGCCTGCTGGCCTTCCTCTCTGCCGAGGCCAGAAGGCATCCTTCCCGAGTCCTGCCAGCTTCTCCACAGTCTGGGGCCACTAATGTCAGAATGGCAGGAGCTTGTAGGAGGCTGCTATTCGTGAGTCCTCTTCTCGCCGGATTCTGGAGTTCCATCAGCTGGTTGTGTAACTTGTTTCTTGTGGGACAGGGAGGGGGATGCATGTCTGTGTGTGTGTCACGGAGGAGGGAAGGTGTGAGGAGTTGGGGGGCTAACTTTTGGCTTCAAGCAGAGCAGTGTGAGTGGACCTTCATCCACAGAAATGATATGATTGTAAGATAATTTGGCAGTCTGAGTTAGATTTGAGTATTTTGAAATAAAACACAGAACTGTACTGTACTTTTTCTTGTCAAAATCAAAGCACTGATTTTGATAAGAACACCTCTGAACAGCTGTCCTCCCCACGTCTGTGTTTATGGTTCAGTCCTGCCTCCTGTATAGAGCAGCAGCAGGGGCGAACCATCACATTTGGTGCCCAGCATGGGGGCGGTTGGTGAGCTGTCGAGCTCCAACTATCCCATGGAGCTTTTCTTCTGTCTTTTCAGTACAATTTTGACTAACCTCATTTGCATCTGCTAATTAGATCCTGTTAGCATAATTCATACACATGACACCCTTTTGAAGCTAATGAATAGATACATCTCCAGACAACTCGCAAAGAGCATTTAATGAGACTCAACTTACTTATGAATGCCTGTAACTCCGAAAAAGAAAGTTGAGGAGGAAAATCAGAGGCATTTCATTTTGTACCTAAAAGTCAGGTGGGAGTTACATATTAAAACTTGATAATGCAGTAATATTGGCAACATAATAAATTCAATGACCTGCTGTTAATGGGGGTTATATACATATTCAGTGCTTCCTGTACACTTAAATTATGTGTTTTTTCACACTGAATAAAAGTTTTTAAAAATCATCCATCCAGCCATGTGTATTAATATGAAATGACACTACAGATGGTAGGACATATACTATAACTGTGATACTGAAATCCACTACCATCCATTTCTATTTAGATAAGCTATATACAAAACATTTAATTATGAATATTCATTGGTACAAAATGGCAGGTATGATTCATCCTTTACAGCTGGGTATAACTCACAGAGACAATGTGTAGAATAGAGCAGAGCCTCTCCTGCCAGGTTTTAAAACAGGAACAAAACTCCCCATGTACTTACACACGTGAGCTGCTGATCTCTCCATTATCAGGATGTATTCCTGATGAGAGTTCACAGCTTTCACAGTGATCCCCTTTAGAGCTGGGTCACCACAGGAGGTTAATTTCTATACTTAACATGCAGCTTTTCAGGCTCTTTAATTTTTACTTCTCCGTTTCTTTTTAACAATACTCTCATGTAAGGACTGCCATCTTTTGATAGTTACACAAACCACAACAGAAAAACGGAAAGTCTGCCGTACTGCTGTCAGATGTCTGGTCTATCTTACAGTACAGGAGATGTGAGGTTGTTTTTTTTTTTTTAAAGAACAATGATACAATGTGAAATGTAGTTGTTTTTTATGGTTAATTCTATTTATCCTGCATAAATCTATGCAAAAAAAATAATTTCACAAAAGAATATCGTTTGACTTTTATTTTAAATTTAACTCATCATTCTATTGAAAATATATATATTTCTGTAGTCTGATTAAAGTCTGTCTATAGCAATATATTATGTTTACACCCAGTGATAAAGATTCGAAAATAATTATCGGCTGCATCAGAAACAAATGAATGGACGTCTGATTGTTGATGTTGTAATGAAGTGGTTTCATGATTAAAGCACCAACAGAGATTGGAGTAACAAGTAATTTTATTTTTTTTGTATTAAGACATGAACAAAAATCTGCTACAGAAAACACAGCACATACATTGTACATCATTAATTAATAATTATATTAGGAAGCGTTGAAGCGTCTTTTTCAAATGCAGAATATATGTATAACTAAAGAGCTGATGAACCAAATGTGGAAATTCAGGTTCACGCAGGTTGTGGGAATTTAGTAAACGCATTATTAAGTCAACATATTTAATCTTGAAGTCGTTCAGCTGCCTCTAATTTATAAACCTTTAGAAATTATTTCATTTGTGTACTGTATATTGTATATACTTTCTTTCTTTTGTTAATTATTTTTATTTTTGGTTGGTGAGTAAAGTGGAAGTAAGTAACACATTTTATAGGAATATATCTATTAGTATTTAGGGCAAGATACAAAATAAACTTCCTCCAACAGCCTTTGTGTCTTATGACTACAAACTACAAATGTTTGTCTTTGCAAATATAACTTTAAAATATACATTCCTCATACAACCCCTTACTTTGATTAGCACAAATTCACAAACACAAAATTAATTTCCACATTTAGAGGCTGTAGCGTGGAGTGTTGGAGTTCTGCTGTCATTCTGGTGTGGAGCTCCACCTGGCTGATTGAGTGACGACCCAGCGGGGAGTCTTGAATCATCTCAGCTGAGGCCTCATGGCTTGGCCTGGCTGGAGCCCTCATGATGTGATACCATAGTGAGCCAGGCCTGAGTGTGTTAGTGCCGGAGTGTGGATGTGCTTGTCTGTGTGGCTGTGTCTCTGTGAGTCTGTGTGTGCAGGGATTTTTGTCTGTGGGAGTCTGTGTTTGTCTATACGTGTGTATGCATAGTGATGTACTTATGTACAAGTGCATGCTTGTGTGTGTGCCTTTGAACAAGTGTGTGTGCACTCAAGTGTGTTTTTGCTCCCGTCTGCTCCCTCCAACCGGTTGATCTTTCACATTTCGCACGGGCAGGAGGGACAGGAGGCTGCCAGGCTGCGCCCGGAGCCTGGGTACAGTACGGTTAGCAATGCCCGGCATTCATTAGCACCTCCCAAGCTGTCTGCACTTTTACCAAACGCTCTAGCTAGCTTACATGCACTGGCTCCCTGCTCCCTGCTCTCGTCACCCCAGTAAAGGCCTTCACCATGCGTTGGCTCCACTCAGCCACAGCTGAGGCCTCTAGTCTTGGCTTGGGCCATTTCAACTTTGTAACAGTTCAGCACAGTGACACAATGTGAAGCCAGACAGCTTTGACGGAGTTCATAGAACTTTATTGAGGAGGATGTGAATTCCTCTTTTACTCTTTTGCACTGAGTTACTTGATTCTCCGTTTCACACAAGTTTAAATTGGACACTGAATGGCAGAGAATATACATGAAAATCGACTATGTACACTGCACATAGTCGATATTGCTCGTTTCTTGTTTCCTCCAAGATGATTACGCTAATTAGATCTCTACATTTCCCCTCACACTACTGTGTGTACAATAACTAAAATCACTGGTGGGCTCTGGCCTATTTCACACATGGTTAAATAAGTACTCATCTCAAATTGAAATTGGCTAGCATCTAGTGTGTCTGTTAGCTGATAATATGGTTATGGATGTGCCATATGGATGTAAATATTAACATAAATGTGCTCTAAATAGGGCGCAAGGGTGGCAAAAATTCTCACCCATCACCGCAAAGTCCAGAGTTGAGTTCTCGCTAGCGGTACCTCTGACTTGTCTGTGCTTGCCAAAGAACATAATTGGCACTGGCTGCTGCTGGGAAGCCGGTGAGGGAGTCTGTCTTTGTCGCTGTACTTGCAACTCCTACAAAAACATTATATTTTATGTTTGGAAAGTGTAACCAAAAGTACTTCTAAACTGAAGGAAATAACAACACTCTCAAAAATGCTTGCATACAAGCATAAACCCTTCAAAATATATTCAAGCATGTGTGGCCAGAAGAAGAGCCCTCTTACACACACACACACACACACACGAACAGTTGGCACTCTGCTGAGCGATTCACTTGGTTTTTTACACTTTGCATGATCATATGACTTAATGACAGTTCTCAAGGAGGGAGAGAAGGCGCTAAAACATCAGACCTGTGCTAAGCTGTGATTCTACAGCAGGCAACATCACAAAAGATGTTTCACCTTCATACTCTCTCTCTCTCTCTCTCTCTCTCTCTCTCTCTCTCTCTCTCTCTCTCTCTCTCTCTCTCTCTCTCTCTCTCTCTCTCTTACACACTCTCTCTAACTTTCATATGTTTCCTCTCTCCTCCTTCTCCTCTCATTTGATCCTCTCTCTCTTTTTTCCCTCACAGGCTCAACAGGCTGGGAATACCTCTGAGAGTTGCAACCAGGGTGCAAAGAACACAGCAGGAGTGGTATTTGCCAGTCTTGGCACTTCCCCAGCCAACTACGTTAAAGCCAGAATATACTCCTTCTAGTGCTTATAAAAACCCCTTCAAACAAAACTTTCAAAACTATTAGACATGTTAAACAAAAATGATGGTATAGACATGAATGAAATTCCCCTTGCATGTTTTTAGCATTATTGCCAGCACTGTAGTTGCCCCACATCCAGCAGCTTTTGGTTGCTAATGTTAGCTAATGTTATATATATAGTAAATATACGTTTCTCTTTTCTGTCACATGGAGTTGTTGTGCTCTTTCAGCAATAAAGAGTGTTGTATGATGGGCCTCGGGTCCTCAATCACTGTGTGTCAGGCAACATCTAAGCTGTGAAATAATGGTGAAGTGGTGTAAATCAAACCGCAGCCGATCGATGCAATATACAACAAACAATAAGTCTGTGATGTCTGCCCAGGAGCTTGCTGAAAGTTCAAATGGGAAGACATATGGAGGATAGATTTATGATGCTTTTCATTTGATGATTTCTGATTCGGATTCTGAGCCTCTATGTACATGGAAATCTCTGCACCTGTCACAAACTGACTAGATATAGCTTCCAAATTGAAATAATAATAGGAGAAAACTAAACCTAATGAAACACACACCTTAGTAGAAATGCATTCATACTTCTCAGCCTAGAGCAACACAATATTTTTCCAGAATAAAAAAAAGAGCTCAGTGATACCAATTAGCGGGTCATACGACAGTACAATAGATAGTTTTATAACAATATGACAAAGTGGCTCTTCTCCATGGCAACAATCTCACCCCGCTGCTATCGTGAGTTTCCAAATGAGGAGAATGCAATCAGCCCGTCACATGCAGGTAAATAACACCTCTCAGAAATAATCATGTACAACAGGGTGGGTTTGTGGATGAAGTTTTGAAACAGGAGTTGAGATAATTATTTTAGATTTGTTTACTATTTAAAAAGTGAAGGGTCAGTCTTATTATTTGTGGGTTTTAGTGTGAGGAACATTTAGCTTTTCCATTTTTACCCAGCTTGGAAGTGTTGAAATGATTCTAAAAGTTTTAAATGGCATGTTCATTTTTTTCTGCGCCAACAAACTTCATCTGAGTTTTTAACGTACCACCAGCATACAAAAAGCTATCAAACAAGACATTTTAAATGACTTGGAGTTATCCGATCAATGTTTGCTCGACCTTAACCCTTGTGATTCACTCTCACAGCTAGTTGTCAGTCTCATTCTAGCAGACAGGGCACTATAATGCGCGCCTGCAGGCTACCATAAATGCTGGGGGTTTTAAAGTGTACGGTAATATGGACTGAAGGTTTGTTCCACGGTTTCATAGTGCTCGTTTAAGGCGCACCATGTTCAGTTTGTTCTTCCATGAGCAAATCCATCTGTTTCCCGGGTTCGCTGTAGCATGCTACGCCCTGACAAACACTTTTGAAATATAGTTTGAGGCTAATCATCTCAATGGAAGACAACCCGAGAAAAGCTGTTCTGCCACATCCTGCAGCGGGAGGGGGCTAATGATATACGATAGGGAATGTATTTAACTACTGAGCCACGTCATTCTCAATACACTCATGAGAGAAAGATAGATGGGGAGGGAGCAGAGAATCTGAAAACTAATTAACACTTAAGTGCATGACAAGGCTGTCATGTCTGTTATGTTGAGGAGTTTAACAATTCAGTTCCATGGACTCGAATTCCCAATTTGTATTTTCTTCGACGTATATACTGAATGTGGTGATTGACTTTTGATGTTGATGATTTATTTTCAACTGAGACAAATGTATGAGGTGTCATACTTTGAGATAAATCGTGTAATTATTTCAAAATGAACACTAGTTTAATTTAATGTTTCCCACTGAGGAAAACAAAACAAAGAAAACAAGGCTTGTCACAAACATGAAAAGCAAGTGAGACAAAGCTGTTTTTTTGGATCTGCAAACATCCGCAGTGGCAAAGCATCAAAAAAAGGCCACCGCTGACTTGAACTAATTTTAGGTGATGCCATGCGCACAGGACAACCTGCTGGGCCCAAAATGGGCCCTCACCATGCCATGACAAACAAGTAGTGGGCGAAAAGAGAAAGGGAAAATTGATAAAAGCAGCAGCCCACGCCAGTTTTCTTTTCCAAGTGAACAATACCATCATTGTTCAGCAGGGGCTCTGGCACGGCATTACATGGTGGTGGTTGATTGTTTTGTAAAATCAACAACTTAGAAAATAGATTTATGAAATTCCTGGCTCCTGTTTGCAATGTGGGTAGACTACATACATCTTTGAAAATAATGTCACCTTTTCGTGCAAGCTGTACGCAGGAAGCGAAGTATGGTTTAAACTAAAAAATATAGAAGGGCAAATCATTTGCATAAAGGTAATATGTGTTCTTTTTTTATGTATTTTCTCCAAACCACTATATTCTTCATCTCCCAGGATGGGCCTTCAGCAATCTGTGTCTGTACATCTGCAGGCTGCATCACGTCAGCTCTCTTTCTCTTCCAGCTCACCATTAGCTGTTTGGGCAGATGCTAAATGCGAGCAGAAAACCCTAGATCCACCCTTCACTCCACATTCAGCACATTGGCCTTTGTCTGCTTTAATTGAGCCCCCCACTCCATTTAATGGCCTGTTTAATACTTATTGAAACAGAGCTAGTGCTGGAGGTTAAATACATCTTAATGCACTGCGTTAATCCTTTCATTAAAGGAGTTGTAAAGCTGGTTGAAAGCTGCAAGATTGCCTCCATTAATTAGGGGGTCTCCCTGCCCAATTCCTCGGCCAAGCCGTGTGTCACTGCTTCAAATGGTGGTAGAGGGCTGCAGAAAGAGAGGCCGCAGGCCGTTCAAACTCCTAATACAGCTGGCAGAAATGGATCAAAGAGGAGCCAGAGTTTTATTTAGCAAAGCATAAAAACAAACCGTGGTTGTACGAGCTTTAGTGCACTATGCCTTTCAGTAAAATCTCACAGTTGTCGGTGGGAACGGAAAACGAGGACAAGGTGTCTTTTGATTTAAAAAAATAGGAAAGCTTAGGTTCTGACAATTGTTTTTTTAACACAACCATTTTTATATCACACTTATTTTGTTCCAATTTGTATCAATATTTATTTTAATATCATAGATTGAAAATAATTGCAAGATCTGTAAGTTGATGTGATGACATGATTTGATCATTTCCCACACTTATTTTTCAGCATTTGAATAATATATTTTTTCTTAAAAAACACCTAGTTTACACTTGTGTTAAATTCTCTACCTTGAGACTCATTAATACAAATGCTAGCAATAGGAATTCACCAGCTAGGATCATTTGTTTGTTTTTCACAGGGTGGAGAGTTGGCACTGCAGCATTTTGATCCCTGCGCTGCTGTTCTTGACTCCTGTACAGAATGACCCTCTTTCCATAGCGAGGCGGGCAGGCCCAGTGTAGACTTGTCTGGGCTCCAAGCCATGCTCTACGGGTGAGGGCGTGTGGTCACAACACTCCTACGCCCCATATCCTACCCCCTTCCCCCCACTCCCTTGCTTTCACCCAAATCCAAATTCATCTCCTTTAACCTCCCATCCTCTTTCCTTCCGCTGAATTTTGGACTGACTGAGTGCACGCTCCTTTTCCTCCTCTTTACTTTCTTTACTTCAAAATGTAAGAGCTTGTAGGGTCACGCCTGGCGACAGAAAAGTCCCAGTATTACTCCAAAAAAAGTGGCAAATTGTGTCAGATACACCTGATTATAATTCAATTAACTGGAAATTCTCGTCCAGCTGATATGATGTCACTAACGCAGGAGAAGTCTGAGGCCGCTGAGGACAACTCCTCTCTGGAGTCACATAAGCAGATTGCAGTCATCTTGAACGCTGCTCTACCACCACCACCCGTCAACCAACCCCCCACCCGCGTCCCCCGCCCTGCTGCTGCACTCCGCTTTAATTTCCCGACACTTTGAAAGCTTTTCTCACTGTATATTTTATCACTTTTTCTTAAGACTTGCGCTCAGCTACGCCTCAGCTCCTTTAAAAATACAGAGCCAAAAAACAAGACAACTCGCTTCTTGGATTCTCTCTCTCTCTCTCTCTCTCTCTCTCTCTCTCTCTTCTCTCTCTCTCTCTCTCTCTCTCTCTCTCTCTCTCTCTCTCTCTCTCTTCTCTCTCGCTCTCTCTCTCTCTCTCTCTCTCTCTCTCTCATCCCATTGTGAACAGGCTTACTGGAAAGAGCGCACTTAACAGAAGAATTTCACACTGTATTAGAAGAATGCATCTTTTCACACCTGTAAATATCTTGTCTAATCTGCTTGGTAACCAGCCCCTCTGAGGGAGGGCCACATGCTGTACAGCAGAGGGGCGATGGTGGAATTTGCTACCACTGCCAGAATGAGAAACAGAATAAACAATAATGTTACATAGTAATCCTGTAAATGATAGAAAATGAACATATATGAAACCCGCGTTGCTGTTTCTTTGTCTTCGAATTGTGTGTACGAGCGTATTCATTCATCATTTGCTAAAAAAGAAAATTCAAATAAATAGCAGCAAACACCGTCTATTAATTACTAACATGCGGTCGGTTAATGTTATGTGATTGAAGTGTGACAAAAAGTTGTGAGGTTTATTTTTTTTTGTTGCTGTTGTGATGGAGCTGGTAGATCTGTGGGCGTGTAATCGCACCGAGGTAGAGACACTCGGAGACAGACACACATTACATCTAGACGTGCCAACAAGTTCAGGAGTGAAATCCTGTGGATCCGAGCACATGTAAAGTCATCATAACATTGGAACAAGGTTATCTGAGAAATGGCAGTTTATGTGTCAGTTTATGTTTTACCTTCATGAATAGAAAATATGCTGACTAATTGGGATGATTTTGCATAAGCGCGAATGTGAACACACACAGGCGCAAGTGAATAACAAGCACTCTCGTATAAACACAAGCAGGCAAATACACCTTGACACAACCCCACGTAAAACATACTCCAGATCACCTTAAACTTGATACAAATATCACAACATCAGATTCCCTACTTC
Organism: Cottoperca gobio; assembly: GCF_900634415.1. NCBI lineage: Eukaryota > Metazoa > Chordata > Actinopteri > Perciformes > Bovichtidae > Cottoperca > Cottoperca gobio. The sequence goes on along the minus strand of NC_041365.1, from coordinate 10,518,400 downwards.
CTGAATGTCGATGAGTGCAGAGCTGAACAAGTCCTGACATGACACGAGTGCTGTTGATGAACAGGTGATATTTCAAATGGACAAATATCAGCATGCCCCGTACAGAACACTCCAGCTCCACTGCTACCTCTTCGTTACCCCCTTCTATGGCTCTCTGATATCTCTAATTGCCTACAGTCTACAACCCTCCCCCCCATCCATCCTCCACAACCTTCCACCTTGCCCCCGGCCAGAGCAGGGGCAGAATGGCAGTCGGTGGACCTTGGGAGAGTGGTCTCGGCTGGGGCCTCCTCACTAACACTCAGCCCAATGTGTTAATAGATCCAATGCCATCTTATTTTCGCACTTCTGTGAGACGGCAAGGGGCGGCCAGGCGGGATCGGCAGTCTGCCGCGCTGAAAGAGCTGGAACAAGGGGAGGAGGAAGAGGGGGGGGGGGAGGAGGAGTGGATGGAGGGGGGGGGGAGGAGGAGTGGATGGAGGGAGGGGGCAGTGGTGGGTTCACAGCACTCTACAGAGGAGGTCAACAAGAAGGCAGGGGGCACAAGTTCAACTGTGCAATGCAGAATGATGGGATCAGGAATGGAAGGGTGCAGCTGTATGAATGAATGTGATAAAGTGTGAAAGGAGGGATGGATGGCTGTGCTGCATCTGGATGAATCTTAGGGCTCTATTGGATAATAAAGCGTGTTTTTTTCCACACCAGAAAAAACAATAACATAAAGGCCAATTCAAACTTTCCACGTCCATGTGTCCCAGAGGGTCCACTATGGTCTTTGTGACGCAAATGATGTCATCCGCCATGTACGTGCGCCAACTGCGCATGCAGTTTCGTTTCACACTCCAGTCCAGTTGGTGGCGTATGCCCCTCTAGTCGGTTTGCCGAGAATATGAAGAAAACGATAACAAAACATTAGTTGTTTTGGTGAGAGGTTGTGTGAGGAGATTCATCGTTACGGCCGCTACCAACATGAAGATAATTCATCTTTAAAGGAATAAAACGACAGGCAAATGGCATTGAACTCCTGCCAAATAATGTAACGTGCAGTGTGGATTGGTCAATGGGCATTCTGACATTCGTACGTACTTTAGACTGCACTCTCACCAAATCAGGTAGTAAGGCACAAAAGTCCTCTTATTTGTTGAAGTAGGGTGTAGTGCGTTTTGGCTGTGGCATCTGGCGTCGCAGGGGATTTTGGAAGAAAAAGCAACGACCTGCGGCTGAAAAGTTGAAACAGACTCAACTCTGCAGCCTGATTCTTTCAACAACCGTCCATCGTATTAAGTTCACACTTGGTGGAAGTATTGCAGATGGACCCAAGGAAGAGCGGTGTCGAGGGTGAGCTCTTGAGATCAATGGGACTTACTTATTAGTAGTGCATTACGTACGCACTGTGTAGTGTATTGAGAACGGACCCCTATTACAGTAACTGTTAGACCGCCCAATCGATTGGTTGTGTCTAGATGGTACCCCTCGAGCGAGATGGTTAAGATTAAGCATTGACCTTGAATGGTTATGGTTTGGATAGGGTGTCTCGCGCAAGTTTTCAAAGTTTTGCATGGTTACCATCTAGACACAATCCTGGTGCATGATGCAATGATGATGCAAATGATGCATATATTCTAGCATTGCACTAGTTATGTGTAATTGGACTTGTTGCCTTCCTGACAAGTTACTTTTTGCAGTGGTCTGAATACTGACCATCCACTCTAAATAGCAAAGGCAAAAACTAAAGTAGCGGGATGTTCTTGCACAGCTGCAAAGATTGTTAGGTTGGACTTTGGGTTGGTTAAAGTACAGCAGATACTTTTACACTACATACCATGGTTCATTTATGTCTTCTATCAAAAGACAATTATTGATTCCTTTATCATGATACCATTTAAACCTTTCTAGAAACGTGCAAGTGTTTTTAGGGGTTACTTCTGAGATTCATCTAGAACAGGGGTGGCCAACCCGCGGCTCTCGAGCCGCATGTGGTTCTTTGCCCAGTTTCATGCGGCTCTTCAGTTCATATCGAATTTTGTTTGTGTGTGTGTGTGTGTATGTGTGCTGTTAGTATGAGAGCATGACAGTGCGTCTAATTTTGATGTGGCCCAAGAGCCAATCACAAAAATGCCTGCCATGCAGTGAACCAATCACCTTTGAGGGGGGAAAAACCTATCGTATAGTAAACACTATCTGACCATCTGAGTTCGATCCTAAAATGGCAGGGAAAAAATGCACAGCTAAGCGAAAATATGAAGACCAACATAGGACGTTTTATTAGAGTGGGAGAGTTCATATTCATATAAAAATGCTACCTGATCTAGTGCAAAGTGTATTTGCGTGTGTTAACAAACTGAAACTGTTTAAGACACTTAAGAGAATTAGCGCATTTTCCCTCTCTGCTAAAAGCAAGCGGACAAGCCGAAATGCAATATTGGTTGAAACCCTACACGAAAACTTTGCGACCCGGTTCCATGATCTACAGCTGAAAAGGTCACAAATTACGTTCCTCGTCGACCCTTTTAATGCTGAGACGGACTGTTTGAAAGCCCCGCTAGTCCATACCTGTCAACATTGGAATTTCATAATAAGGGAATTTTTTCTCCGGACTCCGCCCGGCTCTCCAACAGCTCTCAGCCACCAATGTAAACGTAAACACATAAGAACACATAACATAACACATAAATAACATATATACATTCAGGAAATACATGTTTATTTAAAGTATGTATTACTTGTACAGACATGTTTCTAAGATTTATGTATTTTATTTGATGAGTTATTATCATCAATATATTTGATGATGGGTGAGTTGGGTGGCTTTTGTTTCCCCGACGAGGACTTCCTTGCGATGGCAGGGTCGGGGAACATGTCCGCTACATTGCGACTGAAATCATCGCAGAAGCTGAAGGCTACATTATTTTTAACGTAAATAATCAACATCTTTCCCTCAGCTTTGATCACTTGGTTTTCCTCCGACACAGTTCTTGTCACACATGAAGTCATTGACAGTGTATGTTTTTGTGCCTCTTGGCGTGCTGGTGCTTGGGTGATTTTTCTTACTGATGGATAACGAGTTTCAGCTAAAGTTAAACATAATACTGCCATCTGCTTTACCGGAGGTCACTTTACACTTTTTTTAATTAGGCCTATTTATTTTTTTTCTGAAAGGTTAAAAATACGGGATAATTACGGGAAAATACTTAAACGGGAGGCGGTGGCCCAGTTGGAGATGATTGAACTTTCTGAGGAAGACCTGTTCTGAGGGAAGGGACCCTTGAGTTCTGGAAAACATCTGTGCATCTGTGACTTTGTGTATGATGTGGCTCTTAACCTCTGAGTGGTTGGCCACCCCTGATCTAGAACATAACCATGGAGGCGATTCAATAGAAAATGAGTCATTTTGGAACAGTCATTCTAGTATGTGTAACCTGCAGATACAGATAGTTGGTACTTGCAAATGACGTATCTAGTCACTTCAAGGACGCTCAGTCATAACATTTATCAAAAGAAAATATAAATCATGGCAAACTTCCCTCAGGCTTGGAAACACTACACATGCTTTGCCAACGTAACTGCCTAATACCCATGATACGATTTTCTCAACTCTGATTTGTGCCCTGAAAAGCCATGCCACAGTATTTATGGTGTTTCATAGAAAAATACTGTAGAGGGTGTTTCCACTATCATATATGTTGGAAGTGTCAATTGCAAAAATCCATAACAGATTCCATTTTATTTTTTACAACATCTGCCTCAATTAACCAGAAATGCCATGCAACCACGTTCTCTTTGTGGTGGGTCTAAAATGCATTTTGAGTGGCTGGAACAAGTCAGGTTTTCTTGTTCTTACGATGCTGCCACTATTACCGTTGGGCTATCCGCCTTCACTTATAAAACCACATCTGAAATGAATATATCTTATATATCATGTTGTTTATGATATATGCACTAACAAGGTTTCAGAGTGTTTATTTTTACTTTAAGTTTTGATGTCTCAAGAGGCCTCTTACTGTAAGGACCTGAGAAGCAACGGTCACACTTATTTTCTCATACCATCAATTTTGTTCACAGATGAGCAAGTCAAATGTGGGAAACAAGAGAAAATGCTTTTTAGGAGAAATTATTAACTTTTAGTTTTTCAAGTCACCTTACATGAAATCTCTGGATCCCAAAGAGAATATGAAAAACATTGAGAAATCATTTGGGAAACATCTAACAAAAGCCAACAAACTAATAATTTGTATTATAGCTTTCTTTTCTCTATTGTTTTCTAATTACATTTCCGTTTGCCAATTTTTTAATTTTCTAAAACTCTATCGCTTCAAAAGTTTTGTATGATTTTAAATTTCAGTATATAGTGTTCTGTTGCTGAACAATCCCTTAAACATGATCAGTTCAGAGAAAAATCTAATCTAAACCAAAAAGACCACTTCTTGATTTCTGATGCACCTACACGTTGAGATTGTTTTGCAAGAGATGTGGAATCCCTTGTTCGCTTTGCAACGCCTACATGGTATCGTGTCACATCTGTCAGTCCTGAGGGGTGACTCCAAAGTCAAGTGTTTTCTTCCTGTGAATGCTTATAAGTCACATGTTGCCAATCAAGTACTTTTGGATGCTGTCCACGGGGTTTTGTGAGTTTAACACTAGAAGTGCAATCCTGCAGTCAGAGGAAACTTCTTGGACGGGCTTCTGATGGTCTGAAGGTCCTTTTTTTTATGTCATTAATCATTTAAACGATAATGGAAAATAATGGACATGTCATTGATATTTACATTTTATATCATTTATACAACTCTATTTGACTGAATACAGACAGGAATTGATTAAGTTGATTTAGATATGTGAGGAGCTGTTGCTACAAGATTCACAATATTTTTATGTGATTTGTAATTTAGCCAATAAAACCACAGCATTACAGTTAGACTACATTACACTTTTGTTTTTACAAAATACTTTAATAATGCCCTTGCAACATGGTAAATCATGTGATGTTCTGCCAGTGAACAAATATGACAGTATAGTCTTCACATATACATAGCATACCTCAACCACCTGGGGGTGGGGGGTTGCAGCAGAACCCTCAGCACCTCTCCCACCTGTGGTTGTATCTGAGGGCAAGATGTCTGTGTGGAATCTCCTCCGTCAACTTATGTGCACAGCATATCAGTCAAAACTTTCCACAATACTCACAATGCATTTTCACACTTTCCAGTGGATGCAGCAACTGTTTATTTGTTGCATCTTTTTCGCAAAAAATATTTTGTGAGGTTGAGGGGGCGTAATTGAGTTACCATGTCTAGCTCTGGTGGCATTCGTCTTACAAAGCAGACATATTCAGCATACAGTGAACTTTTCTCTCTCTTGTCATAGTGTAAAAAGAAACATGATTAGCTCTAATGAGAGATCTTTCAGATCCTTTCAGATTTGATTCCTAAAATGTAAAGGTTAGAAAGATCATAAAGTATAAAAGTTCTCATCGACACTCTGAAGTGTCAGGAGGGGGGTGTGGGTGCGATAGAAAGTAAAGGAGGAGTAGAGTTTGGCTTTGAGCCAAGTGTGTCTCAAGCGTTTTAGGTCCTCACCTTCTGCTGCCCCTGTCAGGCTGCTCATGGTCTCCCTCTCTAGGCGTCAGAGATGCAAAGTGACAGCCAGGGTGGCTTCCATGTCAGTGAGGTGAGACTAGGCTCTCCGGCTAGATGCCCTGACCAGGACCACCCCTTTGGGTCTTCCGCGTGTGAAAACTGAAAAAAACACGCTGCAGTGTCTCACCATGATTATATTGTCAGTGCCCCCTCCTAACCTGTTAGATATCCTCCCTCCTCCTGCTCCTTTCCTTCAGCTTCTCAGAGATCCAAGGGTGGCAGAATAGCATGCTGTCATCAAAGTGGCAGAGTACTAAAACATCCATTAAGCTTTTAATCGAAGAGACGTTGGATGGGGGAGAGGAGCATGTTATGTCGTGTGCGTTGGTATGACAGAGCTCGTCTTGCAGAGGTGAGAAGTGACAGAGACTTGTCAAAGGTCACAGTCGGCCAGAGGCCAGCCCTACTACGCTCTTAATCCACGTTGCTCTTTTGTGGCGGCTCTCATTGATGCAAAACGCATGAACACACAGATAAAATTGCACTCATGCTTTTATTTACAGCCACATATTACACCACACCTTTTATTTGCACTGTATCGTGCATGCATTAGTTCACTTTTGACACATTGGCGATTAAACTAATCATGGATATTTCAAGTGCTTCTTAACTGTAAATCTAGGTAGACTCCTTTGTGTCTCCTCATCTGAAGGATCACACCTCCAGTGTGCATTGTGATGGCACACACTCAGACACACAAGGTCAGTCAGCTGTTTAGAAAACACATTTTTGCAGATGGAAAAAAGCAAGTGTACATGTGTGTGTGAGAGAGAGTGGGCAGGGGAGGTTAGTTTGCTTTGGCATACTCCCAAAAAAATGTATTTGAAGACATCAAGGTCCCCTTTAATGACTGTTTCTTGCAAAGATTAATGCAAACTGTGATTTCTGTTCATTTTTAGACATGCAGTGTGGATCTGGCGGTCTGTAGGTCCTGTCGTACAGCCTTTTGGTCCAGACTGAAATGTCTCAAAAACTATTTGATGGATTGCCATGAAATCTGATACACAAATGAATACTCCCCTTGGGATGAATTGTAAAAGCTTTGGTCATCATCAGGTCAAAACTACTGACATCCCCATCAGCCCCAACTGTACTTTGAGTTAAGTTATAATCAGCTAACCGTTGGCTTTTATGCAAACACACTACACTAAGATTGTGAACATTATAAATATTATATCTGCTTACCATTTGACCATCTTTATGTTACTATTGTCCATGTTAGCATTTCAGCATGCTGAAATGAGCATTTAGCTCAAAGCACTGTTGTGCCGAAGTAGCTACAACCTCACAGAGCCGCTAGCAAGGTTGGCATTCTGAAAATATACTATTCTTATTAATTCAGTATTATTTGTTTTGGTGATACCTGAGATTACTGGTTGCACTGGCAAGTGTGTTTTTTCAATCCCAGAGATCCGTTTGAAATGACATGTTTCTACCACTGGGGGCAGCAAACATGCCTTGAGTGATACTCGGAAAAGGAAACAGAAAAGAAACAACTTGTGTACCATGTTGACAGCACAGACGATGAATCCGAAGGCTGAGAATATTCATCACAATTGTTTAAACAAAAAAAAGACTAAAGATTAAAGTTGACAATGTTGTCTGCCACAATAATACTGAAGTCATGACTGAATGTTGTCCTCCTTATTACTTAAAATAGGCTTTTGTCCTCTCCGTCACGTCACGTTCATGCAGGCCTTTTCCCTATCATGTGTGGGTATACGTAATTTAAATCCCCATGTGGGAAAGCTGGACTCTGTCAATAGCAATTAAAACTACACAATGCAAATATATTAAATCTCTTTTGCCTAAAAAATGGCAGGCCATAAATTGTCAAAATATGTACAAATAGGGATTGATATAATTTCTCAGTCAAAGTAAAGGGGCAGCAGGGTCTTGCAGTGGATATACGTATAGATCCTTTACTTCCTGAAGTGACACACACACTTGACTCATATAAACCCACACACTGCCCTTCAGAGTTTTTGTCTCCCTGCTGAGAGGCAGTAATGTCAGTGTTTGTGTTGGTCAGCAGGGTCTCTGTCCACACAGTCAGCAGGGTCAGCAGCCCCACAGCAGGACCTCAATCACAGGGAGGGGGCAGACTGGGTCCCAGCTCAGGTTCTGAGGGGTCCACTCATCGTCAAATCCAAGCCAAGGCCTCCGATGCCAAGCCAGTCTGTCAGGCCCCCCTCTCGCTGCGGTTCTGGCCTCGACACCCTGCAGTTACGGAGGCATAAACTGGCATAGGCCAACATAAGCTTCCTTGTGGCGCTGCATATGATTAACTGGACCATTGGGCAGCTTGGCCTGGGAGAAGCCCAGGTCCTGGGCATGAGTCCACAGGGCACGGGCAAGGACAAGGCAGGCTTTGCCAGGATGGAAGCAGATCTCTCCTCTTGTTTACATTTTATAAAAACATTTTTGCTGACTTTGAGCGAATTCTTAATGCATCAGATGGATCCCTCTGCCAACATCAGTGTCTCACACTTTCTGAGGCTTATGTATGTCTGTGTAGAATTCTTCACGTGCTAGTTAGTTCTGTTTTAGACGTAGAGAATGTGCCAGTGAGTCAGAAAGATGTGTCTCAAATGATGGTTGAGTTGTCTCATGTTTAGTGTATACACATCATAAACATTTTCTAAAATATATTTTTAATTGGACCATAGAAATTAAATGTTTGATGTTTTTGAAGAGTTTTTATAATAATTCTAATACCACGGTATTAACACAGTTCCACACTCACACCAACAGCATCTTCATCCACATATTTATAACACTGTGCTGGTTTTTTTTTTTTTATATTTGCAGCAAAGTTTGTTGGTAAAATGTAAGAAAGAGAATTTGTGCTTCAGAACAGAAAGAGTTAAGCAGCACATTGATGGGTTTTAAAACAGCAGTCCAAAAAGCTGCCTTTAAACATGATCAAGTCTCTTTCCTTCACACCTCCAGCTTCACAAGTGTGACTTCCGTCTGTTGCGTCTCTCTCTCTCTCTTTTTTTTACTTCCCCCTCCTCCTTCTCGTCTTCTGTTTCCTTTAATGTTTTTCACTTGCAAATCACAGCAGTACACTCGCTTTGCAGCAAAGTTTCATGAAGCCCAGCCGAGGCATCCAGGTTGTGTTAACATGAATGCAGGTAAATTGAAAAATTATTGGCCTCACATCCTTCATTCGATTCCTGAAAACTGAGAATTTGAAACCTGACATCCAGACAGGATAAATAAAGAAATGCTGATCCCATGCTGCACTGTGAACCGAGGAAAAGACTTGTGTTTTCGAAAGTGCTGACGTAAGATTGTCAACTGTCAGACATGGGTGAGCACATCTGCAACAACCTTAAGATGCTGTGTGTTTGTGGAAACACACAGCATCTTAACGTTGTTGTTTGTGTGTCTGTGATCACTCATTTTGTGTATCAATGTAGCTGATCAGGCATTACAGGTGTGGCCGCTGTACTTTTACATTCATGCTGTCAGAGCACCAAAGCAAGAGTCCGGGAATAATCTTGGTTAGCATGTAGCACTAGTGATCAATCAGTATTTTATGCTCGAGCACGTCAGACAACAAAGAAGAAATATGTCACTCAGAACACGCAAAGTGCATTTTATGTTGAAACAAATGAGCTGAAATGTGACAGAAAAGAGCCTGCCGGGACCAAGCAAAGCTCTTGCTATGTTTGTCAACAAAAGTGAAGGAAGACATTTATCTTTTTGTTCTATTTCTTTGGCGTGTTTTGTGAGTGGACAGCAAACTTACCTGAAATCACGTTGACAAAACCAACAGCATTTTCGAATTGATCTTGATTTTTGTTGACCAACTTAAACCCCACTTGTACCCTTACTCCCCTCCCCCTCTCCCCTGCCCACAAACCCCTGCAGCCCCTCACCATTCTCCCCCCTCCTTCCCTTCCTTTCCCTGAGGGCAATGTGGTATTTCGTCCCTCAGCCGGCTGCCTCCCTGGCCCTGTGCTGTCACTCTGGATGGCTCCTAGCATGCTGTGCCCCGCTGTGATTGAGCATTACGAGGTGTTTCACGCCTCCGTGCATTAGGCGAGACGACAGGGAGGGTGTTGGGTAAATGATACGTATGGATCGTAAGGTCAACAGGGTTCATGGCTGGGTCAGGTCAGAGGGAGGAAGGCGATGGTTGCGGATCCTGTGACAATCCATGCATACACACATGCATTTGCACACCTGCATGCAACTACCTGTGCTCAATATATACACATGCATACACATACTATACCTACTATGCACGTGTAAAGGAACAAACACCAATATTTGTACATACATGTGTGCACATAGGGAGCGACATCACGGATGGATTGACAGAAAAAAACGCACTGACATTTTATTTCACGCACAGCAGCCACGACACGGGTATATATAGAGTTAATGGAAAAACGGCAAATGCAACCAGATTGTACACTCTGTGCAGCCCACTCATCGAGAGACATCACAAGGTCCACTGAAGTTGAGGCAACTAATTTTCACGTTTTAAAATAGTGGCTGCTCACTTCCCCTTTGTTACCATTATCACTGCATGTCCTTAAAAAATGTCAGCTGCAGCAACTCAAGGACAAGCGCAAGGAGTAAATTCTGGATTTTAAACAACACACACTTCGCTCTGTTCTTAATCCATCTCCATGCATGAACAGGCGAGGCTTGTTAGAGCCGGTGAGAGTGTGTAATTAATGTGCTGTGACGAGGGGCTTCTGCCCAGTGACAGTGAAAGACCACATACTGGCTTTTAATACTGCCTGTCAATGTGGCCACAGGACACTCAATACAGGCCTGTTTCAGCTTTGGGGGCTGAATGGGTGAGAGCTATGCAGAGAGACAAGCACAAAAAAATGTATAATAGAAATTACATAATTTCTTTTATATAATTTATTGAGAAAAGGGGAAAATTAATTTTAATAACAGCGATCATTTTTTATTACATTTGTAAATATTCAGTTCATTTGTAAATAAAGAGCTGGTTTTCTAATATTTAATTTGTCAGAAATATATAAATATCCTTATTACCCTGTGCAACACTTCCACTACGTAAGTATTAATTGTAACTATTTTTTTAAAATGAAAGATAAAAGATGAATAATTGACATTTGACATGTTTGACTGAGCCAAATGTTTCAATGCAGATTGGATTTTGGCCAGTGGACCAAAAAAATGAAAGATTTGCTTATTGTTCAGAAAAGCACCATCTCTGACCTTTCTCCAAATCCTGTCTGAGTTTTACTCTGTTATGCTTCTGTGAGGGACAGAAACATGCTTGATAACGCACCGGTCTCGCCTGCTCAACCCCCTCATCACAAGCATTCCCTTTTTTAACACACACACACACTAGTATGTGAATGCATAAACACAAACATCTAACCTCAAACACTTACGCACATAAACGCACAGAGTCACACATGTTCAATCCTTGAGACATTGCCGCAAAATGACATTTCTTTCACGGTTACTGTAGATCATGCAAGGTCATGGCAGTGTATGTGATGTGCTAACAGCCATTTGACCTGATTTGCAGTGTGTGTAAAGCAGCTCCTCTTATGAATTGCGATATACATACACATGGAGAGAACAGAAATAGAAATAGAAACAGGATCTAAAAATGTATTTTTTGTTTACTAACTTGTAAGAATGTTCCTGCTGTCAAAGTATTTTTAGAATGACGAGAATTAATAAAATGCTGTTGCATCACTTATGTATCACATCAGTGCTCAGATGCCCTTTTGTAGTGTTTCTTTCGTAGTGCCTGTTCACTGACATGCTCTTCATTGGCTCTGCCTTTTGTTTTTATGTCTGTACATAGTTCTAACATGACTATTTCAGCCTGAGTAAGCAAACATGTGAGCAACACACACATACACACAGCTCCAGGTTACATGCTACCACTACACCTGCGATATAAAGGACCCCGAGTACCAGCCTAGACACTGGAGTTAAGTATAAGCTCTTGTATCCAGGCGCCTTGTACTGCTGTAGGGAGAAATGACTCCCCGTTTCATGTCGTCCTGTCTCCTCCTCTGTTCTGGGAGTGAGTGTTTTTGCCACAACAGAGCTCTCCAGATCAATACGGCCATACAGGAGCTCTGCCTGCCTGTCAGTCTGCCTGATGGCTTGTCACAGTCTCTGGAGTGTCTGGAGGATTTTAAGTCTCTGGTTGTCGCTCCGAACTTCTTTTTTTCTCCTAATTTCCCTCTCCTGTCACATACCTGGTCTTTCTTTACACACGCTGTCCTTGCCATATTATTTCTATCTCTGCTCCTTATGTTATTTTATTCCATCCTCTCTCCCTTCCTCAGTTTTTTCTCTCCCTCTCTCCCTGGCTGCCTGCAACCCCGGGGCTTGACAAGCTGGCCAGGCCGCCGCATCTGCCAGCACATCTTTAGCAGCTTGGCAGTGAGGAACGTCCGTCACAGGTTGTAATCAAACCTGCCTGGAAACTGAGCAGGAGGAGAGAGGAGTGAGGAGGAGGTGGAGGGAGTGTGAGTGAGGGGGAGGGCCCCTCCTTCTGCCTGATTAATCATAATGTAATTTTAATTAAAAAGCACAGTGTCAAAGGGTTTAGCTGCCTGAGAAGTGAGCCCAGATTGCCACGCAGCAGCAGCCCCCTCAGTCTGCGGGCAGGAAATGCGTCCTGACAAATCCAGGCGCCCGGGCCAAGAAAAACAAAGACCACCATTACCGGGATATTGTCATTGAGGGAAGAGCAGGGGTGTGGGTGAGAGTTAGGGGAGGGGGGGGGGGGGTGACATGTATGATGAGGGGACAGGCAAAGGAAGAAGAGCAGGGATGTGAGGGGATGGGATGTGGGGACAAGCAGAAAAAAGGTTGGGGGTCACACTGTCATGCCAATTGATGCTTGGCGCAAACGCCCATGTCATGCAAAGAAAGAGTAGCGGCAAAAGTGAGATGCGAGAGATTCAGGCATCGACTTTTGTAAAGGGTGGATATCGTAAGCTTTTGTGAGCGATGCTGTAGGCTGGGGGGCCTTGGCTTTTTCGATGCTTAAGTTTGTTTACATCTCAGGTGCATGTGGCATCTATTCTCAGTGTCAGGCCGGGCTATATTTACGCCACCTGATTCAGGGTTGCTGTGTACCGCGGTGTCGGCTCCAGGCCAAGCTGTGGCTGAGACGATGGTAGCTGCTTGAGACAGGGAAGAAGGAGCCGCGGTGTCACAAAGGGGGTGTGGGGTGTGGGGGAGGGGGGCTAGGGACAGGCCAGAGGGCTGCAGCCAGGGTCAGGGAGAGTTTCTGAGGAGACGTGGGGTGTCAACATGGCTGAGTTGAAAGCAAAGCCAAACACTTGTGGTGCCATGGCATTACCCTGGGTCATGGTGACACAGATTAGGAGGATTACAGACATGGGCGAATTGTGCAGGGGTGCCCATAAAGTGCATTGTTTTGGATGAATGAATGTGTGTGTGTGTGTGTGTGTGTGTGTGTGTGTGTGTGTGTGTGTGTGTGTGTGTGTGTGTGTGTTCATGGGTGCATTAATGGGAGAAGTACTCAGATATTTTATTTAAGTACAATTAAATTATTATTACCTCAGCGTAAAACAAATCCATTACAAGATTAAAGATTCTAAATTTCTATTGGGGATAATATAAATAGTATTTGGACTTGTGGGTAAAAAAAGAAAGGGGGTGGGGGATGTTGTCTACATTTATTTTACGAGAACAGGTGAGGTTCTCATCATTAGATTTGCACTTTTTATTATTTTTTATTATTCACTTGTGATTTGTTGTAAAAAACAACAACTAAACATTACATGTATTTCACTTATATAAGTAACATTTTGAATGCACTATACTTTAGTGACTGAACGCACAGGGAGTCATTTTTATATTGTAGCTGGAGCTGGAGCTAAGGTGCTAAACTGATTTACATACAGTTCTGCTGTGTGCTTTCATCACTGCAGAATGCCTCATATTTTATAAAATATGTGTTTTATATGTAAAATATGAACCTGCAAAGTAATTAGTAACTATAGCTGTCAAATAAATGTAGTGGACCCCTCAGTCGTTATATAAAGAGTGACTTCCTACTGTATAAGGACATAAATGATAGATGGAGAGTGAAGGTGTACATTGCTGGAGTGAGACAACAAAGGAGACAGTTACACCCCCAGAGAGGAAAAGGGGCTAAAAGCTCAGTGTTCAGTCTGTTTCCCTCCATGGTTTTGGGGGTGGAGTGGGCGGTGGCCGGGATTGGATGACCTTTGAAGAGGAGGAGAGGGAGGAGGATACAGGAGAGGGGGTTCACTGGCATCCGGGTGGGGTTTTTTGGGGGGGGGGGAGTGTGCCTGGACCGAGGTTTCAGAGGTGAGAGACCGTGAAGGGCCCTCCACCGCGCCCTAACAAGCATTTGATTTCTCCCTCCAGGTGTCGTGTGCCTTACACTCCGTAATATCCTCAGAGGCGATTCCTCTGTGTGTCGCCTGAGCGTGGAGGAGCACTCGCAAAATCCCTTTGACTGTTTATGGTGTGATTATGATTTTCATCTTTTGATAAACCAGGAATGAAATCAAAATGCTGTATAATAAAAACATTAAAATAGGATCTGCAGTTGTGTGCAGATGTATGGGCACAAAATAATCCAAATGTATGCATGAGTCAGAACTTTAGAGCGCATTAAAAGTAATGAACCTTAAAGTGAGCCACTGTGAACAGCGGCCACTGTGGCTTCAAGCGGCTATTGCAGCATAATTGTAAAAGCTTAACATTGGAGAAGTAGTGAATAGTCATTAAGTCACAAAAGGCCCAATCAGACAGAGCCATGTTAGCAGCTTAGTCAACTTTTTGTAATTGTTTTCAAAAAGAGCATTTGTATCGCTGCTTTTGCGTTACTGACTCTCACCTTTTCCCGCTCTACGCACTTTGTGTTGACTTGAACTTGAGCGCCACCGAAGCCCTTTGAAAAAAACACATCTCATCAGCATTTTTTTCCCATTCTCCAATCGTATTACTAGAGAGGCGAGCCTCCTATGGTGGCTATTGCTGGATACCCGGAGTTATATGACTTTACCAACCGTATGATCTGGACTCTAAACAGCAGGCCCGGAGGTAAAGTAGTGCGGTACTTGAGATTTCAGGTAAGTAGTTTAAATTAATTTAAACTGTACTATTGGGTAGCATCCAGTTAATGGTTTGTATTAAGCTAATGTTAGCACTCACTCTGTGGTTGTCTAGAAACAATATATTAAAGAACAACAAACTGCAAAAAACGCTGATCCGGGCGTCTTTAACAAAAAAATGCAGTGCAGTGCACCTCGTGTTTTCAGCCTGCAAAACGCGTTCTGTCTGATCAGGGCCTAACACTGCAACATCTCGCTAAAGTTTGCAAACAGCTAATATTAGCCACAATAAGCTACTGGGCATACCGGTAAGGCTGTAGCAGCAAAACCCCTGAGTGTATAGAACTGAGTCATTTTATTCCTGATGAATTTAATTCACTAGTATATACAGTAGATACAAAATCTAGTATAAATAAAAGATAAAAAAGTTAAATATATAAAACTGGACATAATCCACTCAGCCAGCCAATTTATTTCATCCTCTGTAGACAGGACACCCATTCAAACGAGGGTGAACTGCTCTCATTGGACCACTCTGCATAAATTAAGGTTGAATAAATGAATGTTAATATACTGGGCTGCACTACGTTGCAGCGGGATTGAACCCGCCGGCCGGGTGAGGCCTTTCTGTGTGGAGTTTGTATGTTCATCTCGTGTCAGCCAGGGTTTTGTCCGGGTGCTGCGGTTTCCAAAGACATGCAGCTTAGGTTAATTGTCAACTCTAAATTGCCTGTAGGTGTGAATGTGAGCGTGAATGATTGTCTGACTGCATGTCAGCCCTGAGATTGACTGGACCCGTCCTGGGTGTAACCCGCCTATCCTCGAATGTCAGCTGGGATTGGCACCAGCTCCCCCGTGACCCTCAAGAGTAAGCAGGTAGCTAGTGGATGGATGGGTGTCCATATTCATACCACTGTTGTACAGCTGGGTTACAGTTATTCACCGCTGCTACACTTTGGGCCATTTCTGTTATATATCGGGCTCTTATGGTAAAGTTTTACAGCTTTAATATTTATTAGTTTTTATGCTTTAAACTTTACTTTACGTTCTTGTTCTTTTTAATAATATCTTACTTGTATTCTCTTATTCTACCTTTCATCTTAAAACACTTTAAAGTCTCTTTTTTCTATGCATGTCAATCAGAGAGGACAACAATTTAAGAATTTATTTGACAGTCTTTGAATCTTAAATTCAAAAATACAACATTTGATACTCTATCATTAATAATGAATGATACCCCATGGAAATAAAACATCTGATCTTCTTTGAATCAGGCAATTAGAGACTCATTTACTCATTCCCTTCCCATTGAAGGCTGATCCCTATGCCTGAGTTAATGTCCCACTTTTAGCCTTTATTTGCTAAATCATCTCTATTGATCAGTAAAAGCTAACATGTGTCAGCGAGACCTAGAAGTGCAAAGGGAATAATAAGGTCTCTCTATGATCTGTTTTGGCCTTTATTGTCTTGTGATTTAGAGAGGCTTGCTCCTGCAGAGCACACACACAAACACACACACACACACACACACACACACACACACACACACATACACACACACACACACACACACACACACACACACACCCACACACTCTCTCTAGGACACTAACGAGGGTTTGAAGAACCTCCTTCAACACCTGGGGCTGGAGACACAAAGCATGCCACCCGCCCCATTGAATAGAGAGGCAAAAAGAGACAGACGACATCTTAAACAAGAATTAACACGCAGGTAGCTAACAAAGCCAGCTCCATCCCATTTACATTTCAAAAGGCGTGCACATGGTTCAGGGGGAGGCGTGTGTAGAGAAATGTACAGATGCAAAGCGTGGATGCATTACATAAGGATGAGTGCACATGTGTGTGGGTGTAACACAAAAACACAAGCACATAAGGACAACTAGTCACCAGTCCTGAAGGCTGAGATCATTATGAGGGAGAGATTCTGCCTATTGGATTCACAACTGAAGAGAGAGGCAGAGTCACTTGCTTTCTGTCAGTCTCCTTTTCACCCAGAGTTCCTGGCGCTTCGGCTCTTGGTTCCCCCTGAACAAACCACCCGCTGGCTGCCTTAACCGCCCTCTAATAAACCCATCTGTTGGGTCATTATTGCGTCCACAGCCATCTGAAGAGGGGAGAGCAACCCTGTAAAGCAGCGATGAGCGGGAGAGGAGGAGGGTAAAATAGAGTCAGGGAGTGATTTTTGTTTAGCTGTCGCTTTACAGAGTCAACCAGTAAAGAAAATGATTTCCTGTCCTGAATCCTACAAATAAAAATAGCTTTGTCATTTATACTGTGAAAAGAGAAGCAATATTTAGACTACAATGAACAAATACATATCAAAATATGTAAAAAATGTATATTAAAATGCATCATTATCTCCTCCAACTAAACTATTTACATTTATTTCTGCCATATGCTTTATTAATCATGGATAATTATACGCTGGTTATGTAGAGCAGAGAACATAAAGATTGCTTTTCAGTGATGGTGCTGTTCTCTTTGTTGTTTTTACATCCAAAACCAAAAAGATACAATACGATTAAAAAAAAAGAACACTGCAAATATAAAGAATAAAACATTTGAGGTTCAAAGATTATTTGTGACATTGAGACATTGAGACATTTGATTGAGAAAACAATCTCACAAGGATAATGTTATAGCTGCTCTGGAGCTTTTGATCATATAACATGATCTTCATCAGAGGATGGAGTTTGCCCAGTTGTCATTAAATGTTCAACTTTCCATTTTTTCTGAGCACTTTAAGGACTTCTAAAAAATAAGTTTAAAGAGTAAAACAATGAAAATTAGTTTTGCCCTTGAACTTATTCTGCTTTGGTTTCAATGTGAGGATCACACAAGACTCTACTGATAAATCACATGTTTGTATCTGTTGCTTATTTATTTTAGATGGCTGGTCTTCTCTTTTGATTGTCAAAAAATGTAACACATTTACAAATGAACTCAAAGTACATAACCTTAAAAAATAAATGATGGGCCTATTGGTTAGGTACCAAAGTCCCACAACTCCTTCCACAGGAAATAGGTGGGCTGTCAGGGTGTGTGCAACTGTGTGAGTGTGTGCAAGCTTGTATGCCCATATGTACTGTACCTGGGTGTTGTGTTATTGGCATGGGCAGACGGTGAGGGCTGGTGAGACTTTAACTTTGCTAAGCTTTTTCCTGCCAGGTCCCTGGGAGATCCCACTGTTCGTTTATATTGAACTTTGTAGGCCGATGGCTCTGCCAGGCTCCCCTGCCTACTGCTGTAATATAGGAGCTGCTGGGGACCTGCACAGCCAGCAAGACCTAGGGAGAGAGACACAGATCACACCGGCCCTGTGGTTATTACATTTACCCGTGTGTGTGTGTGTGTGTGTGTGTGTGTGTGTGTGTGTGTGTGCGTGTGTGTAAAGGGGAGTGTTTTTCTCATAGTTCTTACAGTGTAGGTGTGATGTCTGGCCATTTAGAAGTGTTTGCTTGTGTGAATTTTGTGTTTGCACAATATGAATTATTGCAATGAAAATCACAAGCAATTTTTGTCTGCTTTGTTTTCGTGCACACGTACGTGCATGTGTGTGCACGTGTGTGCACGGTTGTGTGTGTGCGTGGAGCTGGCGAAGCTCCACCGTGTCCTCTCCAGCTCACACAGCCTCTGTCATAAACAGCCACAGCCTCTGGCAGATGTTGCGCTGTCGTGCACAGATATGTGCTTCCCAAAGTGACACACAGAGACATGCATGTGCACAAACACACACATACACACACACACACACACACACACACACACACACACACACACACACACACACACACACACACACACACACACACACACACACACACACACACATACATGAACGCAGGTCCGAACACACACCGTTGGGAATCCCCACAGGTGAGCCTTAGAGGGCAGAGTCAACACCTTATTATTAAAATGCACAGACACCCACATGTGCACACACACATGCATTACATACACGCATGCACATTGACAGCTGTTTAGGGCGTCTCACACACTCCCAAGCTCTCATAGGTTATTCGTCTTAGAACATATATGAATTTTATTTTTAGATATGGTAGAATAAAAAACGAAACTTCTGCACGCAATGAAAACTTTTTTGATACCAAAATTAAATTCTATTTTGCTCTTTTTTTTAAATGATGTTCTATGTGCTGTATGTAGATTTATAGGGCCTTCTAGATATCTAGATATTACATTTTGTGTAAATATTACAAAAATCATCATAATTAAACATAAGCAGCTGTTCTTTTTTGATTAAAAGTCCCTTTGTATAGTGAGATAAATAAATAGTAAAATTTAATGATAAGAATTCTGAATTTGGAATAAAAATGTATTAAAATGATCCAGCCGAGGGATTAAGAGTTAAATAATAAGCATATGATAGCTGCATGACTACAACTGAGAACATACTGTACATCCATAGTAAATAACCATATCTTCTTATGTGTATTTAATACTTTATTTTATTTTATGTATGTAATGTTCAAGGTTCAAGTTTTCTCTTTTGCAGATTTTGATTTTGCAGACGGGGGATATATCATTTAATAGTATTTTACGAGTTGGTAATTATTATTATTATTATTATTATTATTATTATTATTATTATTATTATTATTATTATTAACAGTATACTCAGTTTCTATTGTAAATTAAATAATATACATGGGTTAAAGTTACCTTGATGGTAACTCTCTAGAGTCTAGACAACAGCTAAACAACATGATACACAATATACAGATTTCAGTTTATGAGCATCATCAGATCTTTAGGGAATATAACACTCAATAATTACATTTAATTGATAATGCATCTTTTTATGACTCAAAAAAGCACTGACTTGGTCATTCCCTGAATCAACAGTTAATGAAAATAAATGACTACAATCCATTGAAATCAACGGTTGATACAATGGTCATGCCGTTACACTGGATCCTATAGACATAAAGTAAAACTTAACAAATTCATACACATTAACACAACTTGGACTCTACAAAAAGAAGATACAAATCTCAGCTCTGCCACCACAGATTGGAGAGATAATCTCTACAAAGCAGTGTGTTTATACCTTGTCCAGAAATAGCAATTCATCAGTGACCCTATAGTGCTATTCTCTGTCCTGGTCCAGCAAGACAGCACTAAATGTTCAAGTGGAGGTAAGTGCCGGCAAGTCCTTTGACAATTCAAGCATGGTTTCAAGCTCCCGCTCAATACAGCTCCTCTCCTCAGAGGGGGCGAGGAGGAGAAGGTGGGGGGAGCGGGTAGTACAAGGAGCAGGTCTCGAGGTGGAGGGGTCAGAGAGTGTGTGGCTAGGGACTCTTATGTATGTCTGTGTGTGTGTGTGTGTGTGTGTGTGTGTGTGTGTGTGTGTGTGTGTGTGTGTGTGTGTGTGTGTGTGTGTGTGTGTGAGTATCTGCACTGTGTCTCCTCTACGAGGTTCTGGAAAGAGACATGGTGCTCTCTGTGGAAAGGGAAGATGTCATCTCCTTGCTTCAGTGAACCCTGCAGCCCTGCAGAGCGAAGGGCTAACGGGGAGGAAGGCCTCCTAAAAAGCACAAGACAAACCAAATCCCTCGACACCCGCTGAAACAATAAGTCCCAGCTTTACTGTAAGATGAGGCAAAAAAAAAAACAAATAAAAAAAAAAAGATACTGAGGCTTTGGATGGATAATACACATTAGGGATGGATGTGCACTGACAAATATAAATGAATGGAAACAAATAAAAAATAAAAGAATCACATCAAATGTATTCAAATGTAAATAAATTCACTGAAGTAAAGTGCACTGTCTCAAAGTGAAACAAAAGAAAACTTTAAATAATCGCACTAATTGCAAGAAAGTCATTTAAAGTGCCAGAGCTCTCGACTTGACATTTGGGCTACAGTCAGACTTAAAGAGTATCTGCAGGCTGTCTAATAATCCTGCTTGCACTGCTAACTAATGGTGACAACATGCTTTTTCCACAACTTATGCAACACTGATGTACCATTGGACTACTGTGCCACACTACATCACATCTGTGGTCACAAGTGCAGAATACATTTGTTTTGTTTTGCCCTCAGCATTCAAGTGATTCATCCGTCCTGCTAACACCTTTTTCAGTCCACACACAAACTGCGAGCACTGGAGCAATTAACTCAACACTTTTTCACATTGATAAAATAAAAATGTTATTGCTGTGCGTCGACGTAAACCTGTAAAGCAATGTTGTTGTCATCCACGATATGTTCCTGTCGTGTTGTTAATGAATGTATCTACAAAGCTACTTAGCTAGCTGGGGGAGTAGACGATGTCCCCATTTTTGATCCCGCCGACTAAATTCTGATTGGTTAATTGTTTCTTCAGCAGTTAATGAACGCAGCACCAGAACCTATTTTAATGGCTCAACAAATCAGTGATGTGATAAATCAGCATCAGGCATGACCTTCGACATTTATTTACAAAGCCAGTGCATCAAAGGGTCTACACTACGTACAGTATGTAAAAGAAAAAAGAAAAAACACTATAGCTTTATATAGGAATATGTTCAAATGCTAATGCAAAATGATTTGCAATTGACTTCTACTTTGCTTGTGAATATTTGGAACTGGACCTGGACAAACTCCCAAGTCTTGAGACTTGATTTAGCCTTCTCTCGACTGACTTGGGAGAAGTTCTTGGGGTCAGAAATGACTTCCTACAGGTCACGCTAGAAGAAGCAAGACAACTAAATGTTGACCTCATCGCTGAAGCCATGAGATAATAGTGTCAGTTTGTCAGCAAGAGGGGGTGGGGTTACATGTGGGTCTCCTATTGTGTCATGACACGCAGCGAATCATGATGGAGAAGTTTGTGTTGCTCTGAATTGTGAACTTGACTAAATATGTGTGTGTGTGTGTGTGTGTGTGTGTGTGTGTGTGTGTGTGTGTGTGTGTGTGTGTGTGTGTGAGATCAGCAACAACACAAAGCTTTACTTTATGCTTTCTCTTCAGGCCGCAATGTTTGAGTGAAGGACACACAAGTTAAAAAAGTAAAAAAGATTGTGTCAGACAAAACATAAATACCAATGAAGCTGAATCATGTCAGTGATGTTGTTGGATATATTTAGATTTATTGTCCCAGGCGGATATTTGTATTCACAGCTAGTACACAACAGAGATATACATAATTATACACATAGCAACACAGCAACATAGCAACTGAAACATACAAATAGCAACAGATATACATATGGCAACGTACAGAAATAGTACAGAAACAGAAACTTCATAGTGCAACAGATAGTGCTCTGAATTTACGGATTACAAGGAGTCTTTGCTGGGATTGTTTATGGATGTTATGTGTTGATCAAAACTGAATTTATTGTGTATGGTGAGTCTGAGATATCCGTCGCTGCTCAGTTCAAATGGAGTCCAGTGTGGGACGTGTTAGATGTGCTAATGACCTCTTCTTTTGTCTTGTCTATGTTCAGATTGCTGGTAGTTGTCAATGCACTATTGTGTGCAGTGAGAAATGGAGTTTTGATAGAGTTGTTGTCATTGAGTATGGCAGTGTCATCAGAGTCTTTGACGTGTATGGTGGTGGGAGAGGGGCTGGTGCAGTCATTAGTGTAGGGCAGGGGTGTCAAACTCATTTCAGTTCAGGGGCCACATGCAGCCCAATTTGATCTCAAGTGGGCCGGAGCAGTAAAATCATAGCGTAATAACCTTTAAATAATGACAACTCCAAATGTTTCCCTTTGTTTTAGTGCAAAAGTACATTCTGCAATTTAATGAACCATCTTTTTTACAAAATATTATGAACAACCTGAAAGAAAAATCTTAAGAAAAATAAGTGCAATTTAAACAATATATGCCTCAGTTTATCATTTACACATATGCATTACAACTTACAGATCACAGTGTATCTACAAAGGCACAACACATTTAGTCACAGGTGTCAGGAGCTGAACAATATAGTGTTTTACTTTATGATCAAAACAACTCATTTTTACACTTTGCAAAGTGACACCCCTGGTGTAGAGGGTGTAAAGATGTTAGCGGAAGATTGTGCACTTTTGTTATTATTGAAGTTATATTAGTGATTCAACAAGTTACAGAACTCACTTCTTGGCATTTGTAGCAAACAATAGCAGAATATAGCAGGGAAAATAGAACATAAATACAAATAGAGCAAATTAATAGAGCAAAACTAATAAAATGTTTCAATTAAGTGACAATTACAATGTACAATGTATCTATTCATGTTTGCTTAATATCCTCTTTTGGTGTTTCAGTTGCCTGACCTTAACATACCTTAACCTTAAAAATTAAGGCTGATGATATTCTATTTATATTCAACAAATCCCATAAAAAGACTAAAACTAACAGTGTTACAGTCTGTCTTTAAACATTGTCTGACTTCCCTTCAACGCCCCTTGTACACATATACTACACATACACGCAAATGATATATATATATTTTAAAAGCTGTCATTGAATCATCCAATAACACTGGGGATAAATGTGCAGTATTTCAGCCGCAAGTTTTCCAAGTGTGTATACATACAACTCTCCCCTGTGATTGTGATACAGATGGAACAAAGGCAAGGAGTTGAGCAGCTTCCTCTCCGATAGAAACAGATTCTTCCACACCTCTCCCTGTTCTGCCTGAAGGCTTCTCACAGGTACGATTTCTTGCCCACAGTTCGGGAACTGAAAATGAGAATCTCCAAATTAGGAGTCAGGGAGTCGTGTCGGAGCCTGACCCTGAATTCTCACCTCTTATCCAGCTGGACCTGTGAATAGTGGATCTGATCCATATGATCTCTGCCATGCTTCTCCACTCTTCTCTCTTCTATTGCCCGCTGTCTTTTCGTACTCTTATTTTTCTACAATATCCTCTGGCTGGATATTTTTATTCTTTTTTTTTTCTCCATTTATTCTGTACCTGTCTGTGTCTTTCTCCTTCAGCTTGCTGTTTAAATTAAAAGGCACTACTTTTTTACTTTACTAATATATTCAATGGCCAAGAAACACATGGAAAACAAAAGGGGGAACTGTGAAGACATATACATCTCATCTTAATATATCATATGCATTATTTCCGCATCAACTTTTATTTCTTAAATTAAAATATATAGATTTTTCTTGCAGATGGAGTTCAGGCATATGTAAGCGCACCCTGGGACATAGTAGCCCATTACCACATGTCCTGTCTGGGGGGGTTCCAGTAGCAGTCGGTGCGTTTTGTGCCCCAAGACCCTTCGTCCTGAGCGGAGAACTGCTGCTCGGGGGCCCAGCGAAACATGGCCTGTCTTCTCTCCGTTAGTGCTGGCGGATGACTTTGATCCACCAAGACCTAGGGGTGAGGGAGATGCTGGTTTTGCCTGTCCCGACAAGCAGAGGAGGGGGAACAGAGGAGCGGAGGTGGTGAGAGTTAGTAAAGCATTAGTGGACCCTGTTGGTGTGCTGGCCCCCGTGAACCAGCCAGTGATTGAGTAGTAGTGCCTGGGGCTAAACAGGGCACCTTTGACAGTGTCAGGGTGGCACTATAGTGGCGGCCGGCTAGATGCTTCTGCTACATTACACACCAAACGGTTGTTGGTATCTATATTCATGCTGACTTCAATTGAGGGATTATGATGGCGGACAGCTGCAGCATATGGATGAGAAAAAGAGGGAGACACACTGGGCACTTCATATCTTCTTCATCCACTGCGTATTCTACCACTTGATCATTTACAATTCAGTTGAACAGCAATAGGGTATCATTTTCTTCATAGGTTTATTAAATTATTATCAGAAACAAATTATTTTAATGTCTGATGTTTGTTCTTTTGCATACCATGATAGAAATAAATTAATAAATGGTTGAATGAATGAATACAAATGAACTAACCCTACCGCCTTTGTCTCTTCTCATAAGTTTAGTATAATTTAACCTCACTTTGCACTTTTTCCTTTACAAATTCATCTTAAATTTGAGACATAATTGTGGACGATCTAAGGACTGACTGCCGTTGAATCCGGAAGAAGCGCAGGAAGTTGTCAGTTTCTATTCATTTAGATCTCTTTGCACCACAGTGGATAAAGACTCACCATGTATTATATCAGCACCTGCGATGTACTTCTTATACTCTGTTAAACAGACAGAGGCGTAATGATATGGGGATTTGTTGTCATGTGATAAGTAGTATAGCAACACAACATTCATTTATGTACAATTACCTGTAGAGCTCTAACATGCTGACGTTCCCACTATAAAAGCAAAACATACACTACAGGTTAAGCTAATTTAATAACTCTCAGTCTATCATTATGTGTTGGTGGGCTGCAGCCTCACATTCATTGCACCGAATGAACATGTGCACACTTCAATAGACTCACCAATCTGTCCATTATATTCAAAGCAAACTGGCACTCTCTCGCACAAACACAAACAATAACCATTGACAGACTTCTCTCATCACATTTGAAAAACATGCTGCTAATGGTGGAACGAGAGACATGAAATCACTTTCAGTGGGACATAAAGGCGGCATTGTGAGGTGGCCTGGTGGTAATTACACCACACAGACACGTACTGAAGGAAGCTATTTAGCAATATGGCCCTGGCCTGGCCCTCTACGGCTGATCTCATTTGGCTGCATTAATTAGCTCGCTCTGAGCCGCGGAGCTGTGTGTTAACGCATGCAGTCAACCGCTTGGCTGGTTGGTTGGTTAGTTAAGATGACTAACATGACAGTCTGTTCGGTTCCGTTGTAAATCTGCAGGCCTCCTGAACTTCCTTACACCTCGCTGTTCCCCCTCCTCTATCCTATCAGTCAAAGACAGCTGGGGCTACACAGAGGGCACGACTGCTCCCCATTCAACGCATTCAGCATGGTGGCAGCTACCACAGCACAAAAGACTGTGCCTCCTTCCCCATTTGCAGAGGCAAGAGAGCTCATTTAGTTTGTGCTTTAAATGAGTTATCTGATTCTAAAGATCAAATATCTCCATTCCCACTGAAGGAGGGTGAGACATTTCAGTTTAAGATGAGAAATATGTGAAAATATCAGCAGGAGATGTTTATTTTACAATATGACTAATGGATGACAAGGGTAGAGTAAAAAACATTTTAAGTTGAGCTAGAGTGCACATGAACATGGAAAATGACTGCTCGCCCTCACCTTAGCTGAGAGGTGCTAGAGCTGCTAAAAATAACTGGCCATAGAAAATCAATTTTGCAGAAAGATAAAATAAACATTTAAATAGTCCAAAAGCAATGAGAAATCGTCTAGATGGAGAAAAGAGATGTTGCGTCCAGTAGTGAGAGTAAGCTGCATGTTATCTTTACATCCTCAGGTGCATTTAAGCAGCTTTTGCTTTTGCGTTTGACTGTTAAACGTTTGCTTCAGAGACACTTACACAGGAATTGAGAAGATCAAGTAATGTAAATTGGTAGCCAATGAAAATAAAACACTTTTCACACTGTGAGGAAAAAGTACCTCTAAACGACACTGAAGTTCTCCTTTTCAGCCCGGCTTTGTTTAACACCTCCAATTTAGACAGACATAAATTATTATTCCACAAAGTCACAAAACCATGCCTGTTCACCACGCTGCCCAAAAAGGGAAATAGATGTTCGGTTGATAAAGATACAACACCCTTGGCTCCAAATGCAATTGGTTTTAACAGATGGTACCCCAACATTTCTCCCTATTATTTATGAAATTATAAAGCACAATTATAAGCACAATAAGTATAGCTGAACCATGATTAAACATTCTAATTGTATATCTCTTTTGGAAAACAAATAATCTGAAGGTTGTGTTTCCACCATCAAAAAACATTGCTGCTTATGTCTTACAACTCAGAACTTTTTTAGTCGTGGAAAGTGCAACACTCTTTTTCACACAAGGAGGTGTTAGCTTTTCAAACACAGGACGTCTTATTTTTAGGATTCAACTCCACATTTTCTTCTTCTCTGTGGGTTCACAGTGAGATAGCACATGCAGAACCCTGCTCTGTATGGCCAACAATCGACCCTGCAGCTTCAAACAATACTTTCAGAAGAATAACATTTAAAGCCACACAAGGAAACCTTCTGCACTCTGGCACTCAACCGTATCACAGATCAGTTCACTTTACCTGCCTGTGCCACACACTATACACTCGCTTTACTGATGTTGTTTCAGTAACTACAAAAGATTAAAACATTTATCATGTGCTGTGAGGGAAGCGATTGACAATAATATTTATATTGTATTCAAGGCATAAACCCTAGCACAGAAGACACAGAAGCCACGGTGGCATATGCTGAAGGTGAGCCATGCGTGTCAGCTAGGTCAGGCAGCAGTAGGTCATTTCCATAAGGTGCCGATGGAGCAGGTGATAGGAGGGTGCTGGCATGGCACGGAACAGAGGTAGTGGGGCAGATGGACCTGTCTTGCACTGACCATGTATCTCTGCACCCTGCTGGGGCCCCAGGAGGGGGCTGAGCAGGCTCCCAGAAAGGAGGGTGTCCCACTGAGACCCTGGCATTGAGCCTGCCCAGCCTTGGCCTGCACCCATCTCTATAGCCTCCACCCTCACCCATCCCTCCCTCTACACCCCACCCTGCAAAACACCCTAAACGCTGACCAAGCCCTCAGGGCTCAGGCCAGCCTCCTGGGCTAACAATGGCCCAGACAACAAGCTGGTCCATGGGCAGGCCATGCCAAATGAATATGCCAGGGATGGATTCTTGCAGGAAGTGTAACAGTACTGCACTAATGCAGTTGTGTGTTCAAGATCAAGCGGCACTGTTACCCTGTATTCACCTCAGGGAAAGGTTTCTGCACCATAATGTAGAACTTCACGCAAACACAAATATCTGAAAAATGTATTTTAAGGTGAGAGAGAAATCTGTTTATGCAGATGTAACTTCTCATCTTTTTATCTGCTTCTTTGGAGGTCCAGTCATTTTCCGTTATGTGGCAAACACACACAGCTTGAGCTGTGAACATTCTTTGCAAGGTGACATTTCCTGGCTATGTGCAAATAAAGCACACAGAGAAACGCTGTCACAGACAAAGACTGAGGTGGCTCTCTGTGAAAGGAATGACATAATTTCCCTTTAAATACACAATTTTCTGGGTACAAATTACAGGAAAGAAGAACCTTTAAAGAGCGGATGGAGATCAGGGCCAGTGCTGCTGGTTTATTTGAGTATGTGTCATAGTGTGTAGTAGCTGTGGCAGTGTAGGTGGGGGATCTGAAATCTCAAATAAGCTTTTCAAACTATTATTCTCCAATAGAAACACAATTTGCACCACGCTGGATTACAAGTTGTATTTATCGACCCATAGCTGCCTCTCTGCAGCTGCATGAGGCTTGATTAAATCATGAGGGAGGAGGATGGTAGGGGGGTTGCAGAGCAGATTGGCGATAATTGGTTGAAGGACAGCATACAGTAATAATGGGTCTAAATAGCCGGGCTTGAGAAGTTCCTGTCTTGTTTCACCACTTCTATTTCCATACCAATTAAACCTTGTTGAAGCTGCCATGATGAGAAAAAAAGAGGTGCAAAGGATGTGAAATAGCTAAACACATCAAAGCCATGCTCTGCTTTTATTTATGTGGCTTCTTTTTTAGGGATATTTATCAGAAGAATCATATTTTTAAGATGTTTATCTCGCATGTCTTCACTGTTTTGAATGCTGGATGCAGTCATATAGTGAGGGATAAATGTGCTACTGTACACCATTGTTTCCCTTTTGTTTCAATAAAAATAAGGATGTGTGCACATGCTTTGAGGTTGAAATTGATACTTCTGATTACAATTTGGATTAACTTACTTCATTCTAACCCCCTAAATCTCATCCAAATACAGAGGAAGAGAGTAAGGGATGATTGCAGGCGCAGAGAGATGAGTGGTAGACCGGTAGATAGATGGAGATTAGAAGGATCGGGTGGAGATGGATCTCTAGAGATATCTACTAGCGCTGTCATCCTGTGATGAGCCACCTATAATCCATGAGGACGACCAGGTCTCATTTCAAAGTAAGATGGAGGGTCGCATTGATTCCACTCGGCTGAGGGGAGATCTGATTTAAATTTTGAATGTGAGAGCGTGAGCTAGCCCTCCCCAATTTCAGTTCAGATGAAATTGGCTTTAGTTCCTGTGATATTCTCCCGTTGCCCAGCGTACCGTGCGGGTTGCAGTGTTTTGTCACATTCTGAGGGCTAAAGAATATAGGGTCGGTGTTACACGCACCTGCACAGCTGGAGGGCATGCCCATGCATGATGCCACAGCAAACCTTTTGTCATCTCCCATAACATTACATCTCCATCTGCAGTATATCAGCCAGGAGCCACTAAAAAGGATACAATCTAAATGTTTTCACATGTGTCTTTTATACAGTTACATATAAAAAAGTATCCACTGTGACATTGTATATGACAAAATGTTGTTGTCTTCGTACAGTAGGTGTACGTCTTTGTGGAGGTGATTCCTCAGTAAGAGACATTTCTTGTATGATGGCAACTTAAAGGAATAGTTTGACATTTTGAGAAACTCAAATTTGTCTATTAAACAAGAATATGTATCAATCTTCTCATCTATCGTTCTGCAATAAACGTATTTCACAATTGTCAAACTTGTGTTAACTTGTGTGTGAACATGATGGTTGTTGCATGGTTATCTAAAGGATAACCGTAGAATCGCTACTGTTACTATACAACACGATGACTGAAAAAAAAAGAAATCAGATAGGTGTCACACTGTGACTCAGGCACAGTTTTATGGCACAACTGCTGATGCCATAGGCAGTGTTGCATACACTGAACATTACACTTTATCATCGTAATGTATACCACATTTGATATGCTAGAAATAATACCAAGGAGTTATTTAAAGCTCACATGGCACTGGTGTGGATGTAAATATAATACTCATAGGGATGAGAAATACAGAAATGGTGATAGAAGTGAACTGTATGGGGCTGAGACTGATGTCTTACGACGGAGACGGATGAGAAGAAGCCAAGGGACCACAGCTGAGGAGTGTGGCCCCCCCCTTGTTGACGAAGCAGTCCCTACTCCGGGCCTGTGTTTACGTTTCCCCTTCGAGTGTTTCCCCCCACGGCGCTCCATCCAATTCTCCTCAACAAGGGAACATGAGGGAGCGGGGTAAAATGAGAGTGGGCTCATGAATGGAAGGGGACAAATTGACATGTGGCGTTTTGTGAGGTGAGTGCCCAACCTCTCGACCGCTGATTACCATTCGCTAATGAGCACCCCGGTTTGTGTGTCTCCGCGTTTCTCTCTCTCTGCTTCTCTGCAGAATGTTCTTTCTCCTCTCCTGCTTTGTGCAGGCCCGGAGTGGCCAGTGGACCATAGGTGCGCTGTTAATTGGGAGACGCACACATCAGTAATTAAAGCAGTAGGGGGCCTTGTACTATACCAACTCCCTCCAAAACCCCTTCTTTAAAGCCCGCCCTCCCCCTATAATTCAATCCTCTCTGCCGAATTGATCATTGTGCAGGGCCAGATTTGCCCCCGGCAGTTTTGTCACTTTCTAATGATGCCTTTTCAGAGACACAAGGCCTGTGTCCTACCAGCACCAGGACCAGTTGGGGCCAATCGCTGTCTTCACGCCAACCTCACTCCATCTGATAAAAAAGCCTCACATTAAGCCACAAGCAAACTCCCTCACATGTAGGTACACACGTAAAATCAACACACACAAAATGCGTCCACTGTGTGATGCTCAGAATGTGCGCTCCCTAGTCTGTCATTGGTATACTTCGCTTGTCTTTAATTTAAAAAAGAAACCTGAATCTTCCCTTCCTCTCACCTATTTCACCCGCCTCTCCTGCAATACAGAATCGCAGTGTATTGAACTTACACTTAAGGCTGTTATTGAAGTGATCACAAGTGCTTTGTTTTACCTGTTAAATCATGACCCTGAAGACAAACTGTGACCATTTTTGCTGCCTGAATTCGCCAAGAAATGCGAGAGCACTGCAGAAAAAAATAAACATTTTGTACAAGTTGTATCCTGTTGGGGGAAGAAACACAATGTCCTGGATTATTTACATCATATAAATAAAGCATGAAAAAAAAATCTATACATCAGACATGTTTGTACAAGCTTGTAGATATCAGAACAGCTGTGACACAATATATATCTGTACTCTATGGCCTGTACAGGGTCATCCAGCCCTCCCCTCAAAGCGAGCTCAAGACAGCAAGGATTCACTGTGGAAAAAGTTTTATTTTGGAAGCATGCTAAGTCAGCTGACAGGTGTGTTGTGTTCATACGCTTTAATGGAGCGATCATTATCATTGTGCATCAAAGAGATCAACCATTAATATGTTAACCATGCGTCTATATACTATTCTTAGACTTGAAATCTTTTCTTCACAGACAACGAGGTATAGGAATCCCAGGGTTATCGACACGCTTCCTCTCCATACGCCGACACCACTCGAGGCTTTAGCTGAGTGTTGCATATCCTATGTAATTAAAATAACCCAGCCGAGGTGTTTCAACATGGCATTTAATGCTTCTCTGGGCCATGTTTGTTATGTTTCCTGTCCCGTTCAGCTCCCCCCCCCCCCCCCCCCTTATCTCTTAGACCCCCTTGAGTATGGCGTTTTACATTTCTGTTTGTAAAACTGTCAACACATCCACTGGCTGTACTAACGTGTGATTTAGCGCCAACAGAGAGGAGGGATAGAGAGTGAGAGAGAGGCAACTGCATGAGATCTTGCACATTCTCAAAGTGGAATATATTTTCACTGTTATCCCCCTAACTCCCAACTCCCCACCCCCAAAGATGTCTTGATGTTTGTGAAGTGCTGTTTTTTTGTTTTTTTTACCCCCCTTTATGATCACATTGTCTTTTTCCTTTTTTGTTGAAATCATTTTCTTTAATATTTGCAATTTATCATTTCCGTCAGTGCATTTTATTCAAAATGTGATTACACAGAAATTGTTTAACTTGCACCTGTGTTAAACAATTACAATTTACAAATGAAAATGTTTGGCTGAAAAAAGAAACTAATTTGCTTTATGAAACACAAACCTGCTGGTAGAGAGCGAGAGTGAAGAACATGCTCAAAATTAATTGGATTAATGTGTGCAGTTGAATTGTGTGTGTGAAATGTACACTTGTCACACTCCTGTCAAATCAGACATTCCTTGTCATTGCTAATAAGAACCTGGGGGAGTTGTAGCACCTTAGGACTGGAAAAATAAACACCAGCAACAAATCTTACACGAGTCTCCTTTTGCTCATTGAGACTGCTCACCTGTACATATGCAGCCCGGTCACAAACAACACATCACACACATACACAGTTTGTATCATGCCTTCTATAATAAAAAACTATATTCATAATATAATCGTACACGCAAAACAGTAAAAACAGATGCACTGAAAAAAAAATCAAACTAAACAAATACACATTTCAACTCGTGGCTTTTTCAAGTGGTAATGTTGTGCTTTAAAATTCACTACACGTGTCGACAATACAAATAACCGTTTACAACAAAAGTCGCACAAGCATCATCTGTCATACACAACACAATAATTCTCACACCCACATGAGTTTCCACCAGAAATAGAGGAAATCCCACATTTTAATCACAGAAATAATGTTTCCAGGCCTTGGATTTTGAGATTCTTCTTCTTTTTTTTTACTTTGTTTGGCTTTAATTTACACCTCTGTTTTGCAGCTGTGAGAAGGGAATTCAGCTTCTGTCCCTTTGGAGAGGCGCACTGGCAGCAGAACATTAGCTCATTTTAACGGCCAGTGTAATAATCTGTGCACCGGAGGGCCTCTGTTGGAAGCTCTACTTTGCACTAAAGCATTGGAGGCTCCCCTGTCGATAACAAGACAGTCACTTCATTATAGCTTCACAAGTTATCCATTTATTTTCTATTGGCCCCATCAGAGAATGATAGAGCACGGAGTCAGATGTTACAATATATTAATCAAAGATGCACCGTCGTGTCAAAATGTAATTTTCTGCTACAGGGCTGGAGATATAATTGTTTGATTTGATAACAAAAGTACATAATGTGCCCAGGGGCAGAATGGCACGCATTCTCAAGCATACACAAATAGTTGAAGCTCAGGCCTGAACTACAGTTTAAACAGGCGGATCTATATTTAAAAATAAAGAGAAGTGAAAGTACGATCGGTGGATTGTTGATAAGAGGAACTTCAATGGTGCCAAACACACTTCTACAATTATTACCAATAATATTGCAATAAAACTAGAAGCTTTGAAAGGACTTAAAATAAAACGAAGTTTACAATGAGCCTAATCTCTCTGTGGTTTAGAGGGATATATTGACGATTAAATGCTTCCTGTGTTATTTCTGCAAGATAATGAATACTAATTAAGAAAAATCAAACCAATATTTACTATGTGTGACCTACTATGTATTGCTCTTTAACGAACACTGTTGAATTATCGTTTGTATCTTCTATATTCCCACTAACATGTGAGTTGCTGCTTTTTCCAATTTCTGATCAGTCAGTTAATTCTTTGACCATGCCTAAATTCCTTTAATAAACTTAAAACATTTATTTAGTAGCTACTTGGACTGAATTATTTTTTTAAAAAGAGATGGCACAACACTTCTGAAGGCCTGAATGTGTGAATCCACAGACACGTCTGCATGAGCGTAGTGGCTTAGTGCCGATTGTAGTTGCACCAAATGTTGAATAGGACTTTCAAAAAACACATTTACAAGAAGCTGTGAGAAATTCACTCACACCAGCAAATGCAAAGGCTGACCACAGCCAACAAAAGGAGCAGAGCAGAAAAGCTACATAAGCGAGCTCGCAACTGTAACTGAAGAACAGGAAGGGAGACGCAGAACACCCCAACACAGAGAGACAAAAATAAAGATATATGACTCTCATCGCAGTTTACTAAATGTTGTACAGATTTAATAGAGGAGACGTTTTGCAGAGGAGGGAAGTGTTATTATGAATGTTGATAAAAGTGACATAACAGTAGAATAGTCTGACATATCTGTCCTTTTTTTTTATTGAGTAAAATCTAACCCCATGGAGGCAAAGTTCCCTATCACACTCACAACAAGCAGGCCGAGAAAGACAGCGCGAGACCCCGACAAACCCCTTTCACATGTAATGATTATTCCCCTTCATTAAAACTGCTAGTAACCCTGTTAGGCTGGAATAGACTCACTACGGGTAATCGTGAAAACACTTTTAATCAACGCACAGAAACAGCAGAGACCTTGCTAGAATGCATTCACTCCAAATAAAGCAGGCTCTTTATAAACAGGCGCAGCAAAACAGCTAAGACCCTGATAAGACTCCTCACACTCTCCATGGCGAAACCTGCCTGTGAATGTCTCCTGACAGCTCCTTAGCCCTTGTTAGAGAGAATCACTTCCTAATGATTCAACCCAGCTTGGAAACATCAACACACACAAAGTAACACTTGGGCATGCAGTTTTTACATGAAGTAAAATAGCCTACACACTCATGCCGTCGCTGTGGTTGACTGGATTCACTGATGTGCAGTTGACTTTCTGATGAGCCGCAAAACAAGACTAAAATTAAAGTCAATATAAAATCAGGACTAAATTATGGGAGTCCATTGTTGATGGGATATATTTTACCAGCACAAAGCAAAGCTGTGCAGTCAAAATTAGTTTAAACATTAAACTCAAATTTAAAATGTGTTTTCATTTTCAACTACTTTTTGCCTGGTAGTAAGTTTATTGTATTAAATACATAATTTCTGCTTTATGTTTCAGATCATGGCAACTTCTTTTATTTTTATAAATGTTTCTGGTTGGATCTTTGCGACCTTTAAAACCTATAATAAAACAGATTGGAGTGTAATTATTTTACAGTTCACACAGAAGAAAAATAATTCCACCTCTTTGCACACTGTGGTTGACACAAATGTATGCATGTGCTTGCTTATAGAAACACACACACACACACACACACACACACACACACACACACACACACACAGGGCGGTTGACACATGGTATATCAGCAGGCGCAGTTCTTTTGTCCTCTTGCTAGTTTTAGCAACACCACTACTCTTGGAACACGTTGCGCTTTTGTCCTGAATATGTATGACGCAAATGTAAAAACAGGGTGGAAATGGAGTTTAATTTAAAATAAGAAGAACATGCAAAATTATGCTTATTATCACTGTTAAATATTAGATATGTATTACAAATACTTTTTTTATGCTTTGACCCACCTTTGGTGTTAAGATACTTTTTGTTATTATTTATTTTCCTTTAACAATATATATATATATATATATATATATATATATATATATATATATATACATACTGATTTTGAGAGATCTATATTCTTCTCTCTGAGTTTTCCATTGACCAGTAAACAATGATAAGTAAAATCAGTGACTAAGAATTTTCAAGGTCCTGTTGTGTGACTCAGAGGTGCTTTTTCTCTCATGCGGCAGGAGCAGCTGTATTTTGGTGAGGATCTGTAGCGTGGTGTTTGAACTTTGCCTGAGCTGTCGATCATGCCGACGGTGAGATTTGAGTCATGGGTGATATGATTTTGACAGGCATGATTCATCGGTGAGGAGCAGGCATGCATGTGAACAAACAAACGCTGGGAATAAAAGATTCAAATTAATGAAAGTCAATAATATATTTAGGTCAAGGAAGAACTCAACTAGTTGTCCTTCATTTCATCAGGACTATTCTTCTTCTTTTTTTTTTTAAATGCAACATTTCAAATTTTCCAAAGTACAAATCAAAACCCTGACCTAACCTTCCCTTTCTGCATCCTTCTTGCTTTCTGTTCAGGTATGCTACACACTCTCTTTTGTGTAAATCCAGCTCATCCAAACTAGACTTATCCCACAGCTGCTGTCACTCCTTCATCCTGGGTGTGAGAAATACGGGGGCCAAAGGTGCTACTCTGTAATCAGGCTGGACTGTTGTGCCTCGTCCTACCAGTGCTGGTAACCACAACTTCACAAGGCTGCTGTGTGACCCCGTAGCCACAGGGCCTCAGACGCCTCTTCATTTGTCAGACGTCTCTGCAGTGTGGTGGAGCGGCTAGAGAAATGTTCAACAAACACCAAACAAACAGAAACATAGACTCACACTCGTAGCAACAAGGTCTAAACACTCTGTCTGACATGGATGATGTTCACTACGGGATTAGGCAAATTGATGCTGGACGGCGTCAAAAATAGTGAAAAGGCAGATGTGACATCGGTTCTATTTATCCTTGCATGTATTGGCAGTGAAGGCAGAATATGAAATACAGTCTTCATCCAATGTTCTGCGTGTGAATAGCAGATTCCATGGCTGAAGCTTTTTCTGTCTGCCTTCCCCACATGCTCTTAACAGTGCTCTTAACACCTACAATTATATATTTATATATATAAAAATGAAAACATGATCGGACCAAATTACTTACATCTTGCGTCAGCCTGTAAAAAGCTTAACATCTTGACACTGGCTTTTAGTGAAGGCTGTAGCTTCCCAGGAGTGTGGCATGCTACGACAGCAGATGAGAGCAGCTTCACCGTACCTCAAGATCCCTCTCTTGAATTGGTGCTCTTTCTAGGTAATGGATGATGAACAGCATTTGGTTTCAACGCTGGAAATACCGCAGAGTTCAAATGAAGGATTGATTCCTGTCGTAGCTGAAAAGTCAATCTCATAAAATCATCCATGAAAGCCCTAGAATAAAACCTCTGAAAGCAATCAACAGTTCCATTGCCTACGATTGACGGCAGAGGATTGCCAGGGGGAAGGAGGAATGGTAGCATGTAAATCCGGGCAAAAATGCATTACTTTTTATTTGAAGTACACAATATTCTCAACGCATAAACCCCAAACAGTATACTAGTATAACAGTTTACTTTATACAAAAGCGGCTCTGTTGCTCATGCTTTTGATCCAAAGTCTCAAAGTGCCCCCTAGTGGGTCTTTTCTGCCTATGCTCTAAATTTGGTCTGCAGAACATTTGACCCTATAATAAGGTCTCAGTAGTTCACTGTGCTAATTAAGAGGGCATTTTCAACGTGGGATCACAGGATAACACTCAGTGTCTAACACAGTTGGAGTGGATTTTCTGTTTTATGTACCATAACAAAGTGCTAAGTGTCTGAATACACATTACCAAGATGCGGCAGAATTGTCAAACAGTAGCAGTTGTATACAGTAAGTATATGATGCAAAGAAACTCATCACTGGAAGGAAATGAGCGCTTGCCAAATACAGGGTAAATGTTGGCTGTAATAAATATTATTTTAATTCAATTCCTAAATTTAAAATAGCCAGGGAATATTGTTATGGGATATATTCTGTATTTGTACTGTCCGGTAGCAATGACTGTTCTAAAGCGTTCTACATATAGAAATGGCCGGTAAATGTTCAGTGACCAGCTACAGTGGCAGGTGAGGAAAACTTTAATTCAGACCCTGAACTCATCCACTCTATTAAACTTTGAAATACAGATATAGACTCACAATAAGATAAAACATTATACTGTAGGTAGATATGTGGTTAGGGTTAGGTTCCCTCTTTAGGGAAGATACTTTCAGCAGGGCAATTGCTGACAACAAATACCTTTGCAGCTTTGAAATGACAGCTCCTTCACCATTAACACAGGCTTTGTCCTTATGATTGTGATAATATCCATTTGTATTGCTTTAATTTCGAGCCACATGGAGCACAAGGAAAAAGACGGACAGTCTGTGTGCAACAGCCTCCAAAGCCATCACTGATTGATAATACACTCTGTCTTTCCATCCCTCCATAACTCCTTCCCACAACACAACCTGGCACCTTGTCCCACTGGCTAGCCCTGAAGGAAAACAATTACCAGACAAGCGGAACAACAATACCCAGAAAACATCTGCTTGTGCCGGCTGGGGCCACTGACATGCCTGACTGTGTGTCCCTGCTGGCTTAAATAGAGAACACATGCCTGCCTGGATCTGCCGAGAATCCCGAACGCACAGGGCTCCTGCTCCTCGCAGCGCCTTACCCTCCGCCTGCCGATCCACCTGCCTCTCTGACTGCCTGTCTGCCTTCCCTGGCAATGGCAGCTCCGTCAGAACAGATGAGGGCCCGCCTGTCAGAGCAGTTGTTCGTTTGGGTGAGACCCTTCTGCTTGGATGAGATGGTGCACCAGTATGGCCTCTAAGTTGCGGCAAACAGGGAGGCGATGAAGATGGCACAACGGGCCAACACCCATATGATGCCTCCCTCATGTTATAGCTCAGTTCAGCAGATTGGAAGGCCCCATTTAGGGTAAACACTGCACACAGAGCTTAACAATGATCAAAGAGCACAGAAAGACTATAAATAAATGCAAATGGCAGACTAAACATACATACTGTATGGCACCTTTTGAATTGTTATCACGGATATATAGAGGACCAAGAGTCAAATTACATTATATCACTTGAATGGATGGTTATTATTATGAGTAGGTATTATTATATCTTTACAAATCCAAACTGAGTTGATTCAAACATGCCTCCTTCTACTCAGTGTTTATTGAGTTTATGTTGCCACCTTGTGGCCATCATTGAGCCTTACTGATCATTTCTCTAAAGTAAATCCCTGCCAATTGTTTCCCAATTGGTCACAAGATAATATAAGAGATGAGAATGTATTTTAAATTTAACTTAAGGTAATAACTATTTTACTATCGTTTAGCTTCTAAAAGTGCTACAAATTAAACAATCTGAATAGGAAAAAGGACACGACAAGGGGTCTTAAGCCAAACCTTATGGAGTTTATCTCAGGGGAATTTGTTATATATATATTTTTTTTAAATAAATGCGTATAGTAGTAAGTATTAGACATCTATGGGATACACTGTAGAAGTATCAATGAGGTCAAATTTGACTATCTTAGGTTAGACTACAATAGATTACTTTAAAGATAATTTGATATGATTGTAAATGCATTTCCATGATTCCATTATTTTGACTCTGCAAAATGGAGTTCTGTTTTATTTAGTTGAGTAACAGTATCTAAATACTACTACCACAATCATTATAAATAGTAGTTTCGTCTTTACACTGTGCAGGTTACGTAATAAATGTATTTTCGCCTCACCTCCAGCAGGACAGGTCAGCTCCTCCTATGGTACCAGAACCTTTGCTGCTTTCACATACTGTAGGACATATTGTTGATATCACGTTAAGTAACCCGCTCAATTGCACTATGTGAGAAGTTAGTTCGGTATAGTAGCATATTTCTGTTTTTGCCAATATTTTTTTTGTTTAGTTTTTTTTTGTTCAACACAACATACAACATAGGCTATTGTCACTTAACTGTTGAATTGTAAAACAGCAAAAACAGTAGTATCATATCGTACATTTACAATTTTCAACAAGGTACTTTCTGCTTTATCTGAGTAATCAGACTTTGTTTATGGTGACTTTCAATATGATGACAAATTGTAAAATTTCCTAACTGTCAAAGAGACAGACATATTTTTTAAATGTGTTTTGGAGCAGGTTGATTTTGCAAAAAGAGTCATTATTAACTTGGTTTAGAATGAGGGATCTTTCGAGGAGCACCTGAAGGTACCATCTTTGACACTGGCTTGGTGTAATCGGGAGGAGGGTTTGGTGACAGCTCGCGGGGACACGCCCGACGTAACAGCGGGAGCGGCGGGTTGCAGCTTTGACACCGTGCACTGTCTCCTCAGTGGTGACTGAAGTGTCTCTTAGCCTCTCTGCCAGTTTCTGACGGAAATAACTTCTCATACAACTAAATGAACTGGTTGCCTGTTGTTCTGCCCCAGACTACCGTGGCTTCCCGCAACAACAGAGATGTAAAGCAAGTTGCACTACCGCATTTTCCTCTTGACATGCTTCTGATATAACGAGGAGCCAAGAAGTGACAAGAGGTATTTCGGCATTCTTTTGCGACTTGTTTGTGATGGTGTGCCGCCGCAATACTCTGTTAAAGCTACCGTAATAACACGGACACGGCGCAAGGAGCCCTGTTATAATGTTTCTAAATCTTTCGAAGCCGGGACACCGTAAGACAATACATGTTGTTGGAGTTGTTTTCATCTGTATTAAGTGAAGTTCATTGTCAACTGCAGCTTCGTTATAAGCGTGAAATGAAGGCAAAGCAGGCGGATGTACATTAGCAACTCAGGAAGGACGTTTTTGCTACAGTCTTCCTAGAATATAGTGCTGACCCTCTCCCTCACTTGCTGGGTAACTAGTCCTAGTACAGATACATAAGAGGTTTGCATCATACAACTATAAAAACATGTTATAACAGTCAGAGTCTTGCACTATTTGTCTCAATTAGTGGCGTCTGGAACAGCTCTTCTTCATTAGATGCTCGCGGGAGCTTATACGTCACACGGGATCATTAACACGGGCCAACAGGTGAGTTCACCTGTGACGTCAAGGCGGCAAGTTCTGTAGCCTGTCTCGCTGCTCTCAATGTTCTGCAGCGTTAAAATGTTTAGTACAACGTCCTTCGGGAAATGCTTTTATGATGTAGCTCATCTCAGATGAGAAAACGACCAACTGTCATAATAATTTATTGGTGGCCCCAGAATTGAGAATGAAGCAACTCTGTGCTAAACGTCACCGGGCTGCTGGTTTCTTATATAGTTTCTGATCTGTGCTTCGGTCGAAGTGATTTGTCTTTACTTTTTGTTGTCTCTGCTTTATTGTTTGGGGACTTAAAAACACTGTGCACTTGATATAATGCAGTGACACTTTGTTACACAGACATGATCAGCTGATCAGCTGCAGTACAGCCCCCTCAAGATTGTAGTCTTTTTGGCGTGGCAACCTTAGGTAAACAGACCCTTTTCTCTACAGGAAAAACATAGGTCAAACATATTTTGTTAACGATGGCTCAGTTGCATTTAGTGCCCCAGTAAGTCATGACAGCATGCGCAATACCATGACCCTGGAACTGGCTTACCTAAACAGAATACAGCCATCATTGATGTTACATCTGTGCTTCTCCTGCTTTGACATGTCAATAATGCTTGCAGGAATAAGAAAATAAAAAGAAAGCTTCAGGGCTTACTTTCCTATATCAGGATAGGGATCATCCTTAATTAAAATAAATGAATATTGCTGTCCCACAGTTCCTTGTCACAATGATGGATGACTCATGATGCAGGATTTCTTAAACAGGATTTCTATCTGTCCAGTTAATCATTTTAAACATTTGGCTTTAATAAGAATGATGATGGACCAAGACATATTTCTTCATTAGGCCTATGTGTTGTCATACAAAAATGTTTGTAAAAATGCAAATAGTGCTCGATTATACAGTGTATATGTTTTGAGGACAAACAAATCCAGACGCTAATAAGTAAATATTTAATTTATTCTTTCAACCTTTTTCATTACACACTGCCACAGTAATTATTATAGGGGGCTGAAGCTCTAGGCACAGTCTCTAAAATTAATAACAAACAAATGTGCAAATGAACTCTATGCACTTGTAGAAATGCTGAGCAGAATAGATGCATATTATAATGTTGATCTCATTGAAAGTACCCACATTACACAAATATACTTTTGTAAAATGTTATTTTTGTAAAGTAGATATTTCACTGCTCACCACTTTACATTAATATGATCTTTTGTAAAGTCCTCATGTAAGACAACTCTCTGCTTTGCACACACATTCTTGATGTAACCAGGAAGTATGATATCTACTGTTCCCTTGATGTTTATGATGAAGATTCATAATTCAAAGATTCAAAGTGTTTCTAACTGCACCGCATCTTTATATCTTCTACATGTAGTGAAAGTTTGTTATTATCTCCCCCTGCGCTCATCGGCAGTAGAAACCTGCAGTTAAGGAAGTAAAGTGTATGTGAGCGAGATGGTTGTGAGAACAAATCATTGAATCCTTTGTGTGCAGTCCACCTGTCTAATTCATCCCTTTCCCGCCTTATTCTCCTTCATCTTTGTTCTTCCTTTTCAAGGCACTGCAGAGGAAGATGGAGGTCCAGGGAGGTGTTCAGCAGCCGGAGCCCCGCCCTTTGTGCTCTCCTCGGTCAGGGGCCAATCAGCAGGATGAATTTGACGACAGACAGACCGATGCCAGCGGCAGGCCTTCTGCTGACAACCACAGTGAGGATGCGCAGCCAGCAAACCAGAAAGACGACAAAGTAAGTTGCACTTCTGCAGCTGCTCTGCTCTGTGTGCGTGTGTGTGTGTGTGTGCGTGTGTGTGTGTGTGTGTGTACATGTGTGTGTGTCTGTACATGTGTGTGATGAGTGATGAGATCCTGCCTGTCCGTTGAGCTATTCTGGGAGATATGTCCTGTACTTTCAAATAGAGATACTCTAACTCATTCACTGTGTTATCTCTTGGAGTGCTGAAAAGCCAAGTTGCAATGCAGTTTGTATGTCTTGTGGTGTTATGTGCTGTCATGCAGTAAGGTGCATTGAGGTATGGCGTTATCCAGTGCTGGAAGGACCTGTTAGCTCACTAGCATCGGTTGCAAGAAAAAGTGAAACTGTAGCTGTTTTTGGTCTTCAGTGGTTTGAAAGGAAGTGGGTGATGCGTTGTTGCGTTGCCATTAAAACGGTTCAGCACATATTACAAAACCACGGATATGCTATGCACATTTAGAATAGCTTGGTAGTACATTCAGACCTAAGTGGCTTGTGCAGTCTCCATGTGTGAGTGCTGATTCTGAAACATTTCAACCCTTTGCCATCTTGGAGCCCTCTACACGTTCAAGAGTGACAGTAAAATCCTCACTGGCTCTCCTCCGTCTCAAGAACGTCAATCATGCTTCTCTGGCAGGAGCCAGATCCTCTCTCCGTCAATCAGCCTGAGAGGTTCTATAGGCACAACAGATATACCAAAACATTCAGTCGATAACTGGACTGACTGTTAGTGGCAGCTCTGAATGCGATGCTTGTCATGGCTTGCTCTATCAATTTTGAGTCCCTTTTGAGCAAACAGTAATGGACATAACCCTTCGGGGGCTTCATCTTGGCAAGGTAAAAGGGCCTTCGAAACATTTAGATAACAAAGAAAACTCTTGAAAATGTATCGATAATATAACCTGTTAAAGCAGAAGGTCTTTACTGGTAAAGGGATGTACTTCTTCTTATGTTAAATATATTGCTTGTGGACATTTTCATCATTCAATCTGGATCAGCATTGTCCATGTACAGAATATATTTGAGTGCCCCCCTCAAATAAATGTGCTCCCACCCAAAAATGTGTTGTTGTATTTTGGTATTAATACTTTTCCATCAAACATCTGCAAGTGCAGATGACTTGAAATCTAATTCATTCATGAAATGCTGCATTTATGTGCAGTCATACTGAAATATAATACTTCCATAATGAGTTTAGGATATCTTTTCAGCCTGTGGGAACTTTATCTTTTATGTAGCTACCAACCACCAATCATTTCCCCCAGTATGATACTAATTGCTGTCATAGTAAGATGAATATACAAAATATTTTTCATGCTTCTATTACAAATGTTCCTGTAACCATGCATATTTCTGGAGAAACTACACGTTTTTATCATTTCAGATAGTTCATAGAAATCCTTTACCACAGACATTCTGTTGGAAAATTCAATGGCCACTCTCCACAAGGGTGGACAAAAGATTTCCTCCTCTCTTAGATGTAATTGTCTCAATGAAACAAGGACTCAAACACACAATTGGCTTTAAAAGTGGCGTTTTTTAAAGCTCACATTGACGATACATTGCTGCTTGTATGTCTACTGATGCATCTACTAATAATTACATCCTTATGGTACGCAACTTACAATAAAACCTTTGATGATGATCGTTGCTGACGCAGAAGCTCGAGTAGTACACAGTGTCATTTTGCACAGGAATTTGTCTGTTTTATGTTGTTTGTTCCTTCGTGGAGCAATGAGAGGCGTTCAAAGCTGCTCACAGGGGCAACATCAAACATTTGTTTTTCAATTGTACTGTGGG
Organism: Cottoperca gobio; assembly: GCF_900634415.1. Lineage (NCBI taxonomy): Eukaryota > Metazoa > Chordata > Actinopteri > Perciformes > Bovichtidae > Cottoperca > Cottoperca gobio. The sequence goes on along the minus strand of NC_041365.1, from coordinate 10,474,734 downwards.
TGTCCTCATTGTACCACCCTACAATGGGAAACAAGGTCACTGCCCCTGTCATTAATCCTTTGTGGGTGCATGTGTGTAAAGAAAGAGAGGGGGCAAGGCAATCTGTGTGTATTCTATTTTCATTGTTGTGCTCTTTGTTGGTTGATTAGCAGTTGAGTCAACACCTGCTACAATTTACTGAGGGTGGCCCTGGGAGTGTGTGTGCCGTGACGCTGCCTGACCGACCGGTTGGCAGGCTGGCTCCTGCTGCCACGGTGTCATCGATTAGTCTGGAGAGTTTATTCATCATGGTGTCATCGGGGGGAAGTGGAGCAGTGTTCTTGTCCTTGTTAAAGGGTGCTTGCCCCTGGCCTGCCCTGTTGTTTATTAGTGATAAATCATAGAGAATGAGGTGGCACAGACTGACCCGTGGACTCAGGCTCAGAGCTGCTGTGGCGTACAAGGTCATCCACAGTGCAGTCAGCTGTTGCTTATAGGAAGTCAGCTGGTGAAAGGAAATGTGTCTGTTTGAATCCCCAGACTGTTTCCACAATCTGAATACCCAGGGGCAAAACAAGTCCAGCCTTAAAATTAATTTCACTCTCGACAATGTACTGATGAAGTACCGTTCACAAAACGCTCCTGGTTGTGATGTTATCTACTAACAGAATAAGTCATTTTTTGTACGAGGCCAGTAGTGAAAAGGAGTGTGTAAAATTGATCACTGAATCCCCCCCCCCCCCCACACACACACACACACACGCACACACACATTTACTGAGTTAGAAACTTGGTTGATTTCTGTCCACAACTAATCAGAAACTGTGCTATTGAGGTTACAGTGTGCATAATTGTTTAAAATTGAGCTCCCTGGATTCAATATATGAAACCACACCACATGACACCCAGACTTTACTCTTATCTCATCAGTATTTGTTGATCTGTGACAGAAAACTTTGTGTGGAACTGAAATGTGTATTCTCCTCACTTTCTGTGTCAGAAACTATAATGCTAAATAATATTGTGCATATGTTCTACGCCCGTACAACACTGAACATTTGGAAAGTCTCATTGTTCTCTCACATTTATATTCCACTTGGAAAATAAAAGCTTTAGTTGCAAGCTCGGCTAACTAGTTGTCACTCTAGAAGCTATTAATCGTACCGTTGGCACTGATTCTACTAGACAACACTTTGTTCATCACACTAGCACATTTTCGAATTTGTTAAAAACATCTTAGGTTCGATACCTCAGCAACAATGTGTTTTTTAGAAGAGCACTCGGATCAAGTGAAGTCTTCCGTCTAAGGGTTGAGCAGAAGGATCCTAAAGCTGACCCTGAGTTTTAACCTCAACATAACCTGCTCCTTCGCTGTAGCCTAACTTCTGTGTTGATCCGTGACACGAACTGAAGTGCAGAACGTGACGTCTAAACCGCCCCAAGGGATTATTTCTGATAGCATCCCTCACCCTGATAGCACCGGTTTGTGCTCATTATTCTGCCATTAGCTTTGTTGAAATCTCAAAGCATCAGCCGACCACCACTGATGATGAGCTTTGCTGGTTTGAAATATTGCAGTAATTGGTGTCATAAAACCCTATTGACCTTTTTAACTCATTAACTGCACTGAAAGCAGAAATAAGTCGGCAAGAACAAAGCCTTTGGCCGCACGTAGGAGTTAGCTTGCTGATCCTGCAGTTTTTTTATAATTCTCTATTTTAACAGTGTGTGTGTGTGTGTGTGTGTTTATGTGCGTGCACTATTTCTACAGACCGTTTCCAACTCTCATATGTATGTAAAACTGACTGATCTGTTCCTCGCTGTGGTAATTTGTGTTTTCTTTCCATTAGAAATTAGTCATTGGGGATTGAGCGTTTATGCGTGGAGAGGAATAGTCGTACCAGTGATTATTGCTGTTATATTTGATTAAACAAATGAGAAACATTCAGGAATGGAGAAAGCAAATTATATTAAATTACTCTGACTGAAGATTTTGTGTGCACTTCCAAATGAGCGATCAGGAAATTAGAATCTGTGCAGATGTTATTTAGTCAAGATTTGGATGAATTTCATGTTTGTTAACTAATAAAAGCCACTTGTGTGAGCGCAAGTCAGATAAGTGGAACTTTCTTGACTTTGTGATGACTTGTTGTCCAGATGCTCTTGGTGCATTTGAGTAATTACTGCTAACTCGTGATGACTTTTAAGTTACCTGGAAAAGCAGATGCTTTCTCACCTTGCGAGGCAATTTGGCTCCAGCAGCAGTGTGACAGGTTGGGATGTGATTCACTCTGATTGCTACTTTTGGTCTTTTTTTATAAAGCTTAATAGGCTATGTTGCCTGCAAACTCTGAAACTGGGCCGCAGTTAAACTATTGAAGAATAATCTCACCCAACTTTAAATAATTGTTATTTGGTTTATATCGAACAGTGATTGTTGCTGTAGGTCGATTTTAAATAAAGATGTCAGGTAAAAACGGTAATTCATAGAATAAAATGAACAAAAAATCTGTGCCCTTCTCCATCAGCATTGCTGGAGTGAGCAGAGTGCAGTGAGTTGAGGTAAATATGGAGAGACATCCTGAACACCACCTCCACAGCCCCCCTTGTCCTCCACTCTACAGATTACCTTGGTGGTAGCTAGCGGGGCCCAGATAATTACCTTGTGTTATTTCTCCTCCCACACTTTGCTTTTGAAGTCGTGGCTGTCTGGCTGCATAGCTGCCTCAGCTCTAATAGCATCCCGGCATGCCATCGATCCCGCACCCCTCCTCCGGATATGAATGGGTAGTGGAGGTGGGCTGATGGGTTGAGGAGAGAGCAGTCCAGAAGTCTGCCCCAAGCATCTGCAGATTTCCTAAAGCACAGGTTAATCAATATTCCACTATGCCTGATCATGGAAACAGCACAATGCGTAAATTACTTTAATATGCACATTAAACTGCAAATATGCTCTTTGCAAGCGGACAAATTGAGACCTGGCACCTCGTTAAATACTTACAGAAGCAAATGGCTGCTGATTATTTTACTGCAACAAATTTAACCTGATATAACTAAATTACTTCCTTTTTGTGGAGCGTCTTGCATCGTAGTTCAAAACCCACAAAACAGCAAGGACCTTTAAAAAGCTCTTACTGCTACATTTTCTTGCGAAAATCATGGTTTCTTCTCTGCTCAGCTGTGTCAGGAAAGTAAAATAAATTGTCGCTGTAATAGTTTTGGATATGCTGTGATGTCTTAATCCTTTGACAGCACAATATTCACTGCCATGCGACAGACTATTTCAAGGAAAATGCCTTTGGAGACGGTTGCTTTGCAGAAAGGTGAGATGTAATTTAAGTGTGACGGCAGAGAACCGCAGGCAGATACAGTATAACTGTATGTATAGCTGTGATAATCTCATTACTGTAATGCTCTCCTGAGCTTTGTTGGCAAAGCTAATACAAGTACAATTTTAAACAATTCTGTCTTGAGTATACTGTTTGGCACTTTTATTTGACACTTGTGCTTTTCCTACTACGTTAAGTCAAAAATGTTTTCTATAAAAAAAATATCTTTATTTTAATCAATTGGAGCTCAACTCTGTCATTGTGTCCCGGTCATTTCTTCCACCAGACACATTCGGATTGCATTTCTTAGACAGACAAAGGGAACAACGAGGACATGTTCAAAGCTCCTCCGAACATTAAGTCCTAAATATGGCCACATTTCAACAGAAACCTTGGCAAAGTGCTCATTTTGCAAAACTGTAGCGAAGCACTGCAAGAACACGAGTTGACGTGATGCAGCTTTTACATCGGCACCCAAAATGGAAAAAACTGTTACTGGGCAGCCATGACTGAGCCCAGAAACTGTAACACATGACTAATACGTTCTAAATAAGGCTGACGTCACTTGAAAGGAAGCACTGTACAGACACTCATTAAAAAGATATTCTGTCATGTTTTACAGAAGATGTATTTGTTTTGCTTTTAGTGCCTCTCTCACACTGAAAGGAACGTACTGCAATCCCATTATCAGGTGAGGTGAGGTAAATATAAATTGTGTGGAGTGTCCAGAGCAGGAGGTAATTGGGTTATCTCCTAGTTTGGTGACCAAGGGCAAGCCTTAGTCCATGATCTCATGTATTAGGGCCAGATGATCATTAGTGAGAATGTGAAAGAGCATTACAAATTGATTTTTAAAATCCTTTGCTCTATTTCTGATCTACTGTAAACTTAAGCTTGCCAGGCAGACATAGACTTCTAGTGACGGTGATATGCATTTAAATACAAAAATGGAACCTCTGCGGAAGTAATAGTGGTACATTTAGTTTAGATGGCTCTTTTCAGCAACTGTACAAGATTCTTTAGTAACAGCAACAGTATAGACAGACAGTAGGAAATCAGTGCGACTAGTAATGCTATTTAATAATGCGTTTTATGACTGGCCCCGGCTATTTGTAGAGACTTTATTTGTGTTCCTGCTTGCTATTTTAGTCCATTGGCTCTTTAATCTGTCATACAAAAGAAGAGAGGCTGATCAAGCATGTCAAATGTGTATCATGTAGTCATGTATCAAGACACAACCTCTTTTAGCAGCTCTATTTATCTCTCTTCAGTGCATTTTACTTCTCTGTTCAAAGCATACTCTCAGTATAAACATAAACGACACACGGACACACACACACACACACACACACACACACACACACACACACACACACACACACACACACACACACACACACACACACACACACACACACACACACTACCAGCAGATCACAAGGACCTTATTAGCTGCTGTCACAACACATTTATCCCTCATCTGTTTCTGGGAGCTGTCGTGAGCAAAAGGTTGCTCTCTGCTGCAAAGTGGCAAAGTGGGATCCTCACTGTGTTTTTCATTCTCTCTAATGGAGAGCGATGGCATGGGCCCCGGCCATCTCTATCTGTGGCCCTGTCCAAACAGGGCTCATTTCTGCCTGAAAATAGCCCTGCTGTCAGCTCGCCTTAGTTGCTGGGCCCGCTGAGAGTCAGTTAAGGGGATCAGTGCTCGCTGGAGTGTGTGGCTCAGTGGTAAGACACGGTGCTGGTGACACATTGCTTTGATGGGATCACGGACCGCTCCTAATCCCCCCTCGACACAGATGACCTAAGGGGCTCATTGGACTCGGCAGAGTCACCAGTCATGACTCCAGTCCTGCCTCATTTCAACATCCTATCCGGTTGACCTTCAGCTCTTACACACACAAATGGCACATAAACAGCATGCGTCTTTTTTTGGTTGACAGTTCCTCAGGGTCTCTGTCACTTTTGAGATTTGTGGTGGGGGTATCCTTCCATGTGCTTGTTTGAGCATATGCACAGTATGTGTTAAAAAAGAACAGTGTTGATAGAAATGTTGTTTCTAAATATGATGCAAGGTGTTTTGGGAAACTTCAAAGCGGACTTTTTTTGCTGAGAATTTATAAAGCCATAAACTCCATAAATAAAACTACTGCTGTTGTTATGCATTTAGTTGGTTCGTAGTAAAATATTTGTTGGACGTGCAACTTGATTTTGAAGGCCAGCAATTTAGCATGAGAACATAAGCACGAGAACCCTCTGTTTAGGACGCCATCTGGAAAATCCTTTACTGTGATTAAAAAAAATTCAGCCCCCTTTGCATTTTTATTTTTTAATGAATTGTGCACCCCGTGGATGTTTGCGGTGCGACTCCTACGCTGGAGCTGTGTAGAGGCATGTGTGTTGTTAGGGGATAGTGTCTGAATCGGTGTCAAGGCTGGGAACTGTTCACTCTCTCTGTTTGTGATGACTTGGCAGCAAACGAAAGGTCAAGGAAGACTGCAGAATTGCCAAATGTGCTAGATTAGCAGTAGTCAACCCTGGTCTTCACAGGGTGGAATTTTTCTATGAGAGTTTTATATGTTGCCAGAAAATATGTTTAACGTTCTCATTTCTGGGAAAATACTGCACTTCACGTGGCTCTTAAAGTCATAAAACTGTTATGTACAATATGTTCAATAGGGGATTGTTTAGTGGAATTACAGAAACATAATGTGCAACTTGACAATCGCTGTCTGAAAGGAAACGTTAGAGGAGTACATGGTTTGCAAACTCAAACATTATGTGGTTTATTTTTTTCTGGCACCACAAAACAGGATATTATTAGGTACAGTAGTTGGTGCACATAAAGGGCCCTAAAGTCATTGGTTTTACAAGTACCCCGTATCTCTTACTTCCAAACTCCTTCTTTGTCACTTTTCTATTACAAAGAGAAAATGGTCTCTCTCCTTGAAGTGACATTGCTTGAAACGTAATGCAAATACTGAACTGATCCTCTGAACATCAGCACTACTGGACGCCTGTGCACTCATCAAGATGGAAGACTCTTGATCTACTGATCAGTTGCACAAACTCTCATCTTAAATACGTTTAAATCTCTAATGCATAAAGAATGAGAGGAAGAACTTTACATCGGGCGTTACTACTCTTTATGTTTCTCATATTCTTGCAGGACTTTACTTTATTCAGAATCCACATTAGTTATTACCGCAGTAACGACTATTCTGCCTTCGGTCCACACGACGGTTCTTTATTGGCTCTAACATTATCTAATCTAATAATAATATCTAATAATATCTAGATTGCAAGTTTTCTATGAAAACATGTGTATCTTGAAGTTTTTTTGGCTGTAAGATATACGTAGCTACAAATGAATAAAATCATTCCTGCCAATGTTGGTTTTGTATTCTGCCAAATATGAAAACACATGTAACTCATATGAACGCTTTCCTGCTACTTTTCTAAAACGCAAAGAATATATCCGTACAAAGCTTTTGCAACCTATTGCACACATGGGAAAAAAAAGAAATGGAGACTGATTGGCTTATATTCATATTAGTCATGCTATCAAACTGCTTCTACTTTTACTTTGCCTACAAAAGCATACTGTTTTCCTTCCTCCACTTGGTGCCTGGTCGAGCTCAAGTCAAACTAAGTCTGGATATTGAGGGTGGATCAGATTCAGAATTGGAGACAGCTGATGATGCCATTTCATTTATATTTTTCTTGCATATGGGAATGGTTTGTAATACTCCTGATTATATTCGGGACATTGTGCCACTTTATCACTAACATTTACAATCACACATAATTCTGCATAGAATGGCACAGTCTCTCTACTCTGAAGTAAAAATCAGGCCTCAGACAAGGATGTATTGTCTTAGTCAGATAATAATAACATACCATAGTGTCACTATATCCTGTAATAACTGTGTTACACATGGGAGGATGACCTCAGCTCTGTTCTGTCTGCTCTGACAGATGCTACACTGTTTGGTTTGTGACACAAGCACTCAAATATTTCCATTTGGACAATCTGTTTCCACTCAGAAATGCCATTTGATTAATTATAATCAAGCCCTTTAGCGTCAATATTTTCCACTGTTTTGATAAGGCTCAGATGGCTTGCAGTCCCCATCATCTTGAGGAAGGGAAGAAAAAAATAAAGAAAAAAATACTGCTTTATATGTTCCTAAACATTAAAACAATAACATTGAAAACACAAAATAGAAAACTTGTTATTCACAATATGTCCTGTAAGAATGGTTTTACTTAATATGACTTGTACCAGAGCCCAAATAAATGTGCAACTGTAAATAAAAAAACAAAACATAAAAATAAATAAATAACGGCAGTGACAACAATATTTCAAGTCTTAATGGGGTGTGTCGGTGATATATTCAAAACCCTAATCTACTAAGGGGGCAAAGTAACACCAGTTTACACATGAAATAGAAATTGTGTGGCGTAGTGTGTAGAAAAGCACCTGGTTTAGACAAGCTACACTTGAGATATACATTTTATTTTATGGTTTTAATCAAACCAAAATAAGAAAAACATCAGTGTAAATGCAGAAATTATATAATGTGCTATGAATTATACTTTATTCTTCATACACCAGGCATTGTAAGAAAATAAATGTCATTTGATACATTGTTGGTGTGTATTCAGTCATAAACACGACATAACTACCCACTACGTTTGTGTCTGCATTAGAATAACATTCCTCTGTGTGAATGTGCTGTGATCAGTTCTCAGATGAACAAAGTCAACTTGTTTACCTATCTTAAGACTCAGTTTCACACCTACTGAAAGTCTTAGTCTGATTCACTTCAATCAACCATCAATCAGCCAACAATTACAGAACCCAGCGGCTATCGGTCCGACGAGGAACCTCTGGGGACAAGAGCAATATATTGGAGGTTCCAATGTAGCCGGAGGAAATCCAAGGCCAAGACATTCCTTTTCTGTGCGCTGCTCAGTGTGTACAGTCCGATTTAAATTCTTGAAATGCAAGAATGGAGTTGCAGTTGAGAAATGACGTCTACGACTGGATTGTTTCACAGATAGCCAGTTTACAAGATAACTTAAAGCTAATACAAAGCGATGATTTAGCTTTTTTAGATTGCATTTCGGCCAGTGGATTCCGCCTCTTTTGCTCTGCACACAGATTGTTTACCTGCATTCAACCAAAGCTCACTCAAATGTGATTGGTCAATACTACTAGGATTTCAAACGAAAACCAGAACGCCTCAAATACCAAAATCTTGTCCCCTCGCAAAATCTTGTCCCCTCGCAAATGAGAGGGGTAGTGCGAAGAACATGATCCATCACTGGCTTCTTAAAAGACACTCAGAAACGCCACACTACAGGGGGCTGAATCTTCTGGGTGTCTTATTGTGGATGTTATAGACATACCATCCTCATGACTTATCAAAGAAAATAGTGTTGGAGATCGGCAAAATGTTTAAAGATGTCCCATGATACTTTTAGCCACATGTGAAAATGATTTAATGAGGTAGTTCATGTATGTAGATTTGGCAACAGCAGTACACAGCATTTATCTAGGTGAAAATGAGAAAACAAACAAGCCTACATTGGCAAAACTCTTAAGGATATATTTAAATTATCTAATTTCAACCTCAGGCTCCAGATGTAGAACCTTTTTTTTTTTTTTTTACTGTAAAACAGAGGTTTTCCATATCTCATAAACCCTGCTAACTTAGCGGGGAGTCTTGTTTCTAATATCACACACGCTCAAACACAGAACTGGAGTCCAGGCCAGGTGAGGTACATCTGTTGAGGTTTAAAACAAAGAGCTGAATACTGTGATGGCTGGCTGGGCGGGTGATTGGCTGGTTGGCTGCTTAGCTCGCAGGGGCATCATTAGCTCTGAGATAATAAGAGCAAACACCTCTTTTATGTTCCCTGGGGTATGTAATATATACATTCACACCTTGTTAGACTGTGTGACCATCCCTATTAGTCTCAGCAGTTAGACCACGCCTGCCCACTCATTAACACGTATAAGGCAGTCATTACTGGAGTAGATAATAATAAAATACTGTACTGGCTTTTAACTGATTGTGGAAATAAAATGGCAAACCAGCTGATATATCATGCTGTGCCGTGTCACTGTTGTGTCATAAAGATACTGTTTTAAAAGCTGTTAGCAAAGCCTGGCTGTATGCAAGCACACAGGTCAGCCGACTGTGCCCTGTTATGGTAAATGAAACGATAATAGAGGGTTTCATCACCACTACTAATCACTGAATGACAGTTCTCTCATCAGTGTGTGTGTGCGCATGCATGCATGCCTGCCTATGTCTGTGTGTGATAGTCCTAATTAGATAAACTCTCATTACACTTAAAAGTGCATTACTGCTGCTCTTTTGTAAAGGCTATAATTAGAGCGCTGCGGAGAGCGAGTGGTAATTAAGTTATTTCTCAAGTATTATTAGTCTGCTTGTTATATGAGCCAATTGTAGTTAAAAGGATAGGATACATATTTGACTTCATGCCAGTGCTTTGTTAACAAATAGCAAAGAGCTATTACACAGTGCATGATTCAGAGTGTATGGCAATATACATCTTGTCCTCTTTTAAAGGAATTTCTGTCTGATAAAATTTAAACCTCACAATGTGCGTAAAATTGCAGAAGCAAGCTGTAAAAAAGGCAAATGACAGCATGTACACACGTGGGTATGCACACACATTTCTTCTCTCAGACTCTCATCCTGACTTGGCATTTTTGTGCATGTCATTCGATGCCTGCAGTAGCAGCAGCGTGAACCCCAGATTCTCCGACTAATCCAGATTGCCTTCTAATCCCGATCCCACTCTCCTGTTCCTGCCATTAACTCCATTATTCCTCTGCAGTCTGTCTCCTTTAATGTCCCCTACCTTTCTTCCTATAATTGCCACCGTCCTTCATTACTTTAAGTAGGTGCCGATTACTAACTATCGAAACTAGCAATGTAAAGAGTCTTTGTTAAAGACCCTACCAACCCGCGATGAACGCACACAGGTGTTTTCACTTATAGTATTTTACCTGATTAGACCTTCACTCAGGTGCGCTTGATTACTATTTCCCCCTATTATTGGTGTACATTTATCATTCGTATTAGTACAGTGTTTGCTGACTTTAGGTAGTAGATGCAAAACAAACCTTTTGGATGTGTTTTTAGCTTTAAAAAAAAATGTCATGGACGGTATTATGGTTCTACTCACGGACCATGTGCTTTCCATTTCCCCCCTGCATTTTCTTTGTATGTAATTACCTCTTTCCTCTCCTATCTCCCTGCACCAGCAGATTTAAGTAACACTTGTGATGATGTTAATCACTGTTTTAGGAAACCTTAACAGGCCTTGAAGTGAAAGCTGGAGAGTGGGTCACTGGCACATTTTCACAGGGTTAGCAAATCCCATCGGAAGGGTGGTGCGGTGGATTGAGAGCACGGATTGTTGTACCAGGAGAGCGGGATCCTCTTTCTATGCTGTTCTGAATGGGCCTATTTTAAGCACATGGAATGGTTTTATTGGACAGATGGATAACTCTTTGTTGCATGCTCGTGCTCTGCGGCTACTCACATTTATTCTATATGGGACCTCTTAAAGCCCGTGTACTGTGTGCACATCGATCATTTCGAAGTGTTGGATCATGCTGCTATCTTTATTGATATGGGTTGTATACCACAGGTTTAAAGGATACAAATGTAAAGCCCAGTCATAATTACAGACGTAATAAACAATGTATAACGTATAAAGGCGACGACAGACTCCAGAGAGTCTATTATTTATTTTTATTTAACCTTTATTTAATCAGATAAAACCAATTAAGGTAATTATCTATTTTTCAATGGCGATCACAAACATGCAACAAAACAATTTATACAAAAGGTACAGAGTGAAAACTAAAATCCATGCATCAACTCAAGAGGTTTAATATAAATAGATCGTGCAAACAGACAGAGACAAGACAAAACACAATGCATTAACAAATACTATCAATACAATGAATACAAATATTAAAAACAAGTAATAAGGTCATTTCTTAGTTGATACCTGAATTTTATCAATGTTAAATACATATTTAGAGGCGATGCTCCGCAGAATGTAAAGGGAAAACCACCCACAGGTCTTTGATGAGTGACAGGCCGGCGTAGAGACTGTTACATTATCTTTGTTGGAGTTTATAGAGTTCAGAGATGGAGGAGAAGGGGGGACAGAAATGACTATTTTCTTCAGATGTGAGACCCAGAATGAATTTTGTGCCCAGGGTTAGCAAATCTCATTTACAAATTTCAGGCGGGGAAATATCCCTCCCTCCTCATGTCTCCTCTGTCTCGCCTCCCATCACAATAAAAAGGAAGCTTCTCATTTAGAAGAACTGTGGGCCCGGAGGCTGTGTCACAGAAACCCATGTGACACACACACTGCATACACACCAGATGAATCTAAGTCCTACTGCACAGGGCAATCTCTTGATTTGTTAAATGGTAAAATTTTACCTCTTTTGGGAAATTAAATTATTTAGCTTTTTACATAGTTTTTTAAAAAAGTGTAGATGCTTCTTAAGTTCTGTAAAAAATGACACAAAGACATAATAGTAGCACATAAAAACAAACTCATGGTTAAGCAATATATACTTGGGGGAAATATGCATTTGATCAGTAAAGATTTGATTTGTAAATAGTTTAATAGAGAAGTTGATCATGAAACCAGCATCTTAGGCTGAGTTGTCTGAATGATATGTTATGTATGTTGCATAAAGGTACATAGTAAAGAAAAGAGAGTAGACTTTCACTTTACTCAGTTACTGTGCATGAGTGTGTTTCTGTCTTTGTACCCTTTGTGTCCTGTTCACCGGAAAAACGGTCTTTTTCCACTTGGCTGACTCCAAACATTTCTCGCTCTTTTCTTATTTTGGTTCATATTTGTTGCAGAATGAAAGGAGTGTTTTGAGATATGATCACAGACGTTCTCCCCAGAGAAATCTTAAGGAGGAAAGTGAGCCTATTTTCAGCGCCGTAGCACCGGAGAGTGGGACTCGTTATGACTCACTCGGAGCTGAAATGCACTGGATGATTTCTGAGTCAGACACGAGGGCCGGTGTCCGCTGCCATGGTGATGCACAGCCAAATGTAACTGAACTCAGAGAGCAATAGAGATGGAAATGAAATGAAGGAAGTTTAAAAGGGCCCCAAGGCGGCTTCACATTTTGTCATGATAAAATTGTCAGAGAAAAAAAATGGCAAGCTATAGTCTCTACTGCATGTAGACTGATAACTCCTGACGTCCTCTAATACTTCAGAGTGTCTTTGTGTGGAGTGTTTGATATTGAAGATGCATCTAGGCCAAGCAAAGCAAATTCAGGGACAATTCCAAAATAATAAATTTTTCTCACTTTCTTCCTCAGGATTTCGTTAGGGGAAATCTTCCCTGAAAATCTTCCTTTTATTCAGCAAACATGTAACACAATATGAAAGGCTTGCGACTCGAACAAAGCCAAGAGGTGCTGATGAGGGATTTCCTGTGAATGCAATATGCAGATACAGCAACACACACATACTGTACTGATGCACTTATCCTTTCCTCCTGTCCTTTATTCAAACAGTATCTCTTTGTGATTTCATCTTGATTAATCTTCATGCACCTTCACAAGCAATATGTTCTTGATTAAATACATATAAAAGTGAAATTATACAATAACTCATTTTGTATTAAGCCTAACTCGCCTAAATCCTCCAAGTTAAGTCTGTATTGCAGGCTTCCACTTCAGGATTGTCACTTTGGCACCCTTTGGCCAAAGTCTGAAATTCATTATGGCTAGCAGATTAGGAAGAACTTGCACATGCAGTGCTTGTCTTGCAGGTAGGTCGGAAAGGAATTCAGTATCTTGAAAAATGGGAGCGATTCATTAAGAATGAATGTGCTGATGAAATACTACGTGGACCTGAACAATAGACTGATGTATTGAGTTAATAAATGTATTAATTGCAAGAGAATTGTGCAGAAATGCACCTTTTTCAAAGACACTGTGAACACCAGTGCGTGGAATGTGACATGCGTCTTGTCCGTCGCCTCAGCTTCACTGTTCAGTCAGCAGCAGAGGACAGTGATGTAAGGACAGAGACACGTAACAGCAGATATTAATCCGATGTGCCTGTCTCGGCCCGGGCAGGTTGGCCTTTAGCCAGCGAAAGAGAGGAGAGGGTCAGATGACAGCGCCTGTCCCTGCCAAGTTTAGCAGGTACAGCGTGGAGTCCTGCACATAAACCTCACACCATCGGCTGATATCTGTTTTTTTTTACACTGACGGTTTTGACAACAGTAAATTCATAAACAATTACTAGGGTTATTAAAATACTGCTGTTATTTTCTGCATTAAAACTTCTACTCGGTAAAAAGTCAAAATGCAATATCCAAGTCGAAGGTCGTGTCTTCTTATTTCTAAACTTCCACATTTGGGAAGTTTCTTTTCTCGATAATTAAATCATTACCTGGATTTTTCTTACTATATACTCTCATTAATTCATTGGCTCGTTGTTCCAGCACTATAAACTATACATGCAAACTCTGAAATGTAATGTTATGGGATAAAATGTTTAATTATAGATAAAATGCAGCCTTTACTATCATCGCATGCACTGATATTTCTTTGTGAATGTCACACACACACACACACACACACACACACACACACACACACACACCCCTCACTATCAGTCAGGTTGCCAGAGGCCAGCTCTGTGACCTGAGAGCCAGTGACAGACAGCAGGCATGCAGAGCTGACGGTGCTGAGGTGGATGTGGTTCTCTGCTTCAGCTTATCTGTGTCATTCACTACCTCCCCCCTGACAGTTTCTTACAATGCTTAAAAACATGCAGAAAACCTGAAACCTGTTTGCAATACTTTCAGTAATCCATCACACATTGTCACTTTTATTATGAAATCCATTCATATTAATGTCTCAAGTGTTTAACAAGTTCTGTGAACAATTATCTCTCACAGTATCCGTAACAGAGGGCTGGTTTACAATACTCTCATATACTTGTTGTTGCCACGGTAACAACTGTAAACATAATTTGCGGCACAGCGAGGAGCTGATGGTACCGTCTAAGAATATCACACTGTTAAAATGTCATTGGTTAATAATATGAAAGCTGTTTAGCCAATCAAATGCAACAGCTAAGTGACAATCAGTGCCACCATCATATCGTTTCACTATTCCCCAAATAAACTGATGGAGTGCCTCCTCAGTAATAATAACGTCTCCGGACATCACTCATAAATGCAGTGCTTTTTCACATTCCAATTCCTGCACATTATTTACATCTGCTTAAACGGCAATGATTAAATTTCATTGGTCGGCTGTTTTCAGGCCGTGGTTACGGCTGTGTCTCAAACAGTGAAGCCGTATCCTAGCAGCACTTATAAGGGTTTAAGTGAAAATAAGGGGCACATAGAAATACCAATACCCCCCTGACCTCTCACTGGTCAGTGTACAAACAGTAGTAAATAGCAAGGCAGCGGCTACAATACCACACACGTGTTTTCACAGTTGTGCAAACGAAGTGGTATGTGCATGAGTAGTCATTATTTAAAAAAAAATGTTTGTCACATCTTTAATTTGTTGAGGATAATAGGAGTCACAGTGTAATCTGTGTAAACCAGCTTTTTTATGCTTTCTTTTGTATAAAATATTATTTTTCCCCGCTCAGCACTGCCAGACAAAAGATGATCGTTCTAGTGCAAACGGAGAATTAAGAAAAACGCAAACACCTTCCTGTGGTGGGAGTTTCATCTCAACCGGTGACATTGATATCATTATGTTGTTGGAAGAAGCGTCTCTCTCCCAAACTGACTGTTGACTCGGTGAGTTGGGCTTTTCACTCTGCATCATGCAGGTGTCACACTTCCCAGAGGTCTTTTCAAATTTCAAAATTAGTAGATCCCTCTCTTCTGATTAATTTTATTTAGAGTAAATCGTGTGTGTGTGTGTGTGTGTGTGTGTGTGTGTGTGTGTGTGTGTGTGGTGTGTGTGTGTGTGTGTGTGTGTGTGTGTGTGTGTGTGTGTGTGTGTGTGTGTGTGTGTGTGTGTCTTTCAACAGGCTTTGGTGGCCTGTTGAACCACTTAAAGGATTCTATTTAACGGGTCAGCCGAGCAATTAATCAAGGGTTTAATTGGAATCCCGAGTGGAGTGACATGATTTATGCAAATAAGGTCATTATTATGCAGGCCTGCATTCGATGCTTAAATTAAAATGGCTCATCCGCCAGCGCAGGCTAACACTTTCATTACGGTAAATTAGAGCACGATAATAACTCCAAATACACATATTTATTTTCCACAGACATTCAGAAAAGGACATGCCCACAGGAAGAAAAATATGAAAAGGCAGAAAGAAGGAAGTTCTTATATGGGAGACAGTCAGGAGGAGGCAACGCTAATGGTGTTAATTTTACCTCATTAGAAGCAGACTGCTATCTGCAGGCCTTCGGTTTTAATTGGATCACCAAGCAATTTAAACTGCATTTGGTTCTTAATTGCTTTTTTTGCAGTTTATTATAAAAAGTACAGCAGCAGTAGTTTGTTATTCGCCAACTCCTTTGCCCGGTCAATGCAGCGCTGTGATACCAGTGTCTGACCTATGCTGTTGCCCTTGGTAACCATCCCCACAGGAACAGTTTGTGATCCTTGCTCCAAAGTGTCCGGTGCACTCACCCTCACTGTGTGCTGATGCCAGGGGATTAGAGACAAGAAGGCAAGGAGTTGAGCCACAGCTGAGTCTCATTCTCCTGCTATTTGTTTCATTAGGGTCGCTGCACAGGAATGTGCACGGTTAGAGCCACTCGTTTCAGATCCTCTCGGATTCAGGATCTATAGAGGAATATAATGTTATGATTCTTATAGCGCTATTTGTGTATTATTGTCATGCGTCCATCGGCTCTCTGCAGAAATCATTTCAATATTTCTACAGTAGTCTCATTAAGCAGGGCTTAATAAATGGAGCCATGTGGGACAAATCTTTCTCAGGCCAAAATTCTTTGGATTTATCCTCACAGATATATTTTTTTATATTTTCCTTGTTGGACAAAAAATGTAGATGTAACAAAATAAGTATACCATTTAGCCCGTCTAAATCCCTCAGACATATGGCCGCAAAATAATCAATATCATCCATGTGGAGAGAGGCATGTAAACCACTACTACTGTGCCTTATTCTGTGCTACGTGCAGCTGAATATTTAATAGATAATAATATAGAAAGAGTTTGGAGTCCAACAAGCTTACTAAATGAATAACAGATTAATCATAAAACCACTAAAACTATCACTTCAATTAAAACACCAGTTTTTATTCCACAGCATTGTTTAATCAAAGAGTTGGTTGTCATTAAAACAAATAACAAGATTATTCTTTGGAAAATGCAACTGCTTTTTTTTTTTTTTTTTTAAAGACACACACTGTTCTGAAGAAATACAAAAAAACACATTTCACTCCTGATTTCATTGTCCACTCTTATTATGCCGTTTTGAAAGCTAACTTTCACTGTAGTGTAGCTCAACAGGAGGCCTAATGAATCGATCAAAGACATAATGTCAAAGCATAAAGGTTTGAATGGTAATTCTGCAGACAAACTTTGATAGAACACGACGACAGAAAAAAACAAAGAAACTGCAATTCACCTTGGCTTTTGAGGAACGTCTTTAAGGTAACAGTTTAATTTGAGAGAAATTCTTGACGACGAGCATATACCAGTTGAGTTTGATTTTTATACGCACCTACTTAGCACACTTAGCCTAAAGTATTGCTGCATCTAAAAATATAACCTTCATCGCAGCAGTCGGTGTCATTCCCAGCATTAACAACATGTCCAAATGCAGTTTTCAGCCAACAGCAACACTTTCGAGGTGTGTTGCAGAGGCAAAATGTCACAGAGTAAAGTGAAGCCAATTGACCATTAAAGCAACTTTGCTCGCTAATG